>NW_017307312.1:537086-602168 GCF_000935625.1 Nanorana parkeri
TATATAATTTACACAGTATCTACACATGTTTATTTAGTTTGGTGTATAATGTATTACCTTAGAGGGAAAGGATACTTCCTTCTCTTGAGGAACATTGAGTAGAGCTTCTAAAGCATGTTCATGAGGTATATTACATTTATCCTATATCATTAGGATTGTAGAACAAGACTTCAGCTATATATTTTATGAAATTACACAATCGTTTCATCGTAGTCTACGTCATTGGAAATGCAAACAGTGCATGGGTTTCTCACCCTCCCTTTATTAATATATTAGTTAATGTATTTTATGGCTTTTACTTTTTTACAAGATTACATTATTTAGTTCGAACTGGACTGTAAGGAACTATCCTTTGGTTATCGTTTATATTACGTTCTGTAAGGAATTTTATAGGCTTTGTGGGTCCACCATGTGAAGGTGGGAGATATCTATAGCTAGGATATCTATGTTCTCATGTTTACTTGTAGGGAAAAAAAATTTAAGACACTTCTTACTGTATTTACTGTTATGCATATAGTGAGATTTAGGATTTAAATCTTCACATGGGTGCACAGGACCCATCATTTAAACTCAAGTGGGACATCTAGTACCTGCTCAGGCATTGGGTATAATGCTCCGCTGAGTTATAATTCATACTAATTCAAGACCTTACACCATTTTCACCCATAACCAAGCTTTGCTGCACCCATACCCACCTATGAACCTCTGACACATGCATAGTCTCTGCTGTATTTCTCTGGCGCCCGCAGTCTGCCCCTGCTGCCTCTGCAGAACCCACATCCTCAGCCCCTGTTGCACCCACAGTTTTCACAGCACCTCAGCTGCATCCTGCATCCACAGTTTTCATTGCACCTCCACTGCACTTACAGCCTCTATTGCACAACAGCGGCCCCCTGCAGTTTTTGCGGCACCTACAATCTGAACCTCTGCTACACAATCTCAGCCCTCGCAGCCTCCAGGCTCTCAACTGCTTCCAGCTACCCATGGCCCTGTGCCTCTCTCATGCTCCAGTTCCTAATTATCTGGCACCTTCCCTCCTCTGTGCCAGCGAGTATCTGTTGAGCAACCTGGCACTAGCCAGCAGGTAAGAATAAGCCTCCATGAGGGGATACCTGGCTTAGATTCCATTCTAAGCAGCTGCACAGAGGATCAGGGTCCACATATCAGGTGGTAACATTTTCATCATTAACAAACCAGCTACAACCTCATATCATGTGGTAAGAAACATTGTGAGATTTCTGTCCTTTTAGGATTACAAGTGAAAATAATGAATAAGCAAGGAAAGACAATATTATATCACCAACATATTCTGCAAAAGTAAAATATAGTTTAATCATATATGCACTATAATATGTGTATATACTGTGTATATGTATATATATAGATATAGATATAGATATAGATATAGATATAGATATATATATATATATAAATATCTATATCTATATCTATATCTATATCTATATCTATATATATATTTATACATACACTGTCTATACAGTCATGGCCCAAAATATTGGCACCCCTGCATTTCTGTCAGATAATGTACCACTTTGCGCAGAAAATTGTTTCAATTACAAATGTTTAGGCATTCGTATGTTTATTTCTTTTGTTTGTTGGTGTGACACAAAAAAGTGGAGGAAAAAAAAGCCAAATCTGATACATTCCACGCAAAACTACAAAAATGGACTGGACAAAATTATTGGCACCTTCTCCAAATTGCAAGAAATAATTGCATTCCAAGTTTGTGATGTTCCTGTAATTTGAAATTAAAATCACCTGTATTGATTAACAGGAGCTGACAATATAGAAATCACACCGGCAACCAGTTAAAATGGTGAACAATTTACTTAAGCTTTCTGTTGTGTGTCTCTGTGTGCCACACGGAGCATGGAGAAGAGAATGAGCAGCAAAGAATTGTCTGAGGATTTGAGAGCAAACATTGTGGGAAAGTATGGACAATCTCAAGGTTCCAAGTCCATCTCCAGAGATCTTAATGTTCCTGTGTCCACTGTGTCCAACATTGTCAAGAAGTTTACAGCCCATGGCACTGTAGCTAATCTCCGTGGATATGGACAAAAGAGAACAATTGATCAAAGATTGCAATGAAGGATTGTTCGTTTGGTGGATAAAGACCCTCAATCAACTTCCAGACAAATTAAAGCTGACCTTCAGGCACAGGGTACAACTGTGTCAGTTCGCACTATACATCGTCATCTGAATGAAAAGGGACGCTACAGTAGGAGACCCAGGAGGACCCCACTGCTGACATAGAAACATAAAAAATCCAGATTGGAATGTGACAAAACTTACCTGAGGAAGCCAAAATTCTTTTGGGAGAATGTGCTGTGGACAGACGAAACAAAATTACAGCTTTTTGGTAAAGCCCATCATTCTACTGTTTTCAGAAAAAGAAACGAGGCCTTTAAACAAAAAAATACAGTCCCTACAGTCAAACATGGTGGAGGTTCACTGATGGTTTGGGGTTGCGTTGCTGCTTTAGGCACTGGATGTCTTGACTGTGTGCATGGCATTATGAAATATGAAGACTACCAAAGAATTCTGGGGTGCAATGTAGGGCCCAGTGTCAGAAAGATGGGTCTCCGTCAGAGGTCATGGGTCTTATAGCAGGACAATGACCCAAAGCACATGTCAAAAGGCACCCAGAAATGGTTTCAGACAAAGCGCTGGAGACTGGCCAGCAATGAGTCCAGATCTAAATCCCATAGAGCACCTGTCGAGAGATCACAAAAAAAACAGTTGGGAAAAGGAACCCTTCCAAGCTGAGAGACCTGGAGCAGTTGGTGAAAGAAGAGTGGTCCAAAATTCCTGTAGAGGGGTGTAAGAAAGTAATTGATGGTTACAGGAAGCGATTGATTTCAGTTATTTTTTTCCAAGAGCTGTTCTACCAAATATTAATTGAGGGTGCCAATACTTTTGTACAGTCCATTTTTTGAGTTTTGTGTGGAATGTGTCAGATTTGGCTTTTTTTTCAACAATTTTCAGCGTGAAGTGATGCATTATCTGACAGAAATGCAGGGGTGCCAATATGTTGGCCATGACTGTATGTAGCCACATTGTCCTATGTGGGGTAACTAATTAAATTTATTTTGCTAGGACTGTATTCAGTCTGTCTGATTGTATAGTATACTGTATGCTTATTTGGTTTTCCCTAAGGATGCTATTATTGATTGCATCTGCCTGCTGCTGTGCATACACTTGTCATAGGGCAGAACAACCAATAATGGAATGCTATGGATATCTATGTTTCTCCTGCCAATCACTAGGAGATTCATGGCTAGTGGTGCATGCTGGAAAAGGACATAAACATCTGAGTCTGACCATGTGAGACCCTCTTTCACCCCTGGGCCACCAGCTTGGGGGAGGTGTGTTACATGCGTGAAGTCTGCAGGTGGTCAGATGTGGACTCAGTCAGGGTCCAGAATTATTTGTGTGCTGGAGGTACCTGAGAAGCCAGAATGTCTTGGACTTCAGAGAGAAGTCTGGTTGCTCACCTAGGAGAGATCTCAAAATGTCTGCCTGCTATGGTGCTCTAACACGGTGTCTTCATACTTCTGAATCAAAGACCCTCTACACTGTGAAGCTGGTGATTATTTGGTGAGTCTGGAGTTCTGTATTCCTAAGATGTCTGCATCCCTTTACCCTCTCTACCTATTTTCTGTCAGTTCTAATAAAGCATCCCAAACATTCTAAAAGAGACAGGTGCTGAATTTCACTTTACACATCCTAACACACATAGCTAACCAACAATAACAGTGGCATTCCATATCTGTAGCTATATTATTTGTTGTTTTGGGTCTGTGCAATATGTAAATGAAAAGTATCTTGACCTTTGAAACATATTAGTCCGAATTGTAGAATTTAATATGCTCTACATGTTTGTTCATATTGTTCATTTAGAGTTGTTTTAAAGTATTTATTGCGCTTATGTAACATTGTAATGAAATAATTAGTTCATGTTACAATTTTTTTTCTTTTTTTTTGTAGTCTACAATTAGGTTGATCTGTAGCAATATCTAGGAAATATATTTGTAATACAGATGGTCCTGTGTTTTCAGGTGATAGTAGAGAATCTATTAAACGATAGCCTTCACTGTGTATTTTAAAAGTAGGCAAGAATTCATTCAGTTTGTGTTGCTTCAAAAGAAGTAATTTGGAATGTTTTGCTATAACATCTAAGAACATTCTAAGAAATGTTTACTATGAGAGAACTTATTTTTTTATTAAATGTAGTAATGACTGAGGTTTGGATATCTCAGTAATGTTACCATTGCTGCCATAGATACAATTTTGTTCACATTTCCATCTATATGCCTTAAAAATTGATATATGGTATTCATTAAATCAATAATTACTTAAGTTGTATGAGAAATATGAATATATGAATATGCTGAATTATATTGCACCTCTATATAATAGGATTTTGTTGTGAAAAAATGTACATTTGGTGCATTTTTTCTTTTTCAAAGTTGGGTTCAAATCTAATGTATTTTTGTGGCAGAGCTAAGATGATGTACATTTATTATTTGTAGCATTTAGATTTTTGACAGTGTTGGATTATATAGTGATGTACTTAAATGTGAACTCCAGGCAGATATTTAAATACCAATTAATGCAGTTGTATGTTTTTTAAAAACTTAAACCTGAATTCCAATAGATATAATAAACTCAATGAATGCAGTTGTATAATTGTAAAAAAAAAGTTATAAGATATACATTTTAAATGCAGATACTCTTATACTATGATGAAAAAAGACTGTGGAGTAGAAGGGGAAATACATAGAGCCAACTTGGTGTCCCCCATGCACACGTGCTGACAATGAACACGCAGAGAGAAATAGACAGCAGAGAGATGACCTTAATAGTCTAGCAGGTAAAACAGCTTCCATATATGTATTATATTTGTGTAATTAGCTGTCATTAGATCACCTGGCAGAACATTTTGTTATTTATGTAGAGGACATATTGAT
This sequence comes from Nanorana parkeri, assembly GCF_000935625.1. NCBI lineage: Eukaryota > Metazoa > Chordata > Amphibia > Anura > Dicroglossidae > Nanorana > Nanorana parkeri. The sequence goes on from NW_017307312.1 coordinate 542,078, forward strand.
ATGTATTTGTATCTTATCATTCAGAGAATGTGTCAAACTTTTTTTAGTATTTGTGATGTTTTGGTATCACTATGTAAAAAAGTTGTAATACTTAAAGAGAAATTCTCTGTGCAGACCCTTGCTGCTCTATCCCCCTAAGCAGCTAGTACTGAAATTAGTACGGTCAGCGACTCAGGGGAAAGGTGATGTCACTGGGAGAGGTGATATCAATTAAAGTAGACACAAAGGGACAGAATGTGTGTTGTTTGTATGATAACCAAGTAAAAATATATTAGAACAAAAAGGAAATATGGGTCTTTTGAAGTGTCCAAACCATACACTTTGGTCCATTAGACACACATAATCTTGCATAAAAAATATATTTTATTACATTAATACCAACATGATTTTGAGACTTAGGGGTCTATTCACAAAGCTGCCGAAGGATCTCGGTGTTAATAGCCGCCCCTTAGTTACATTCAGAATGTCATCAGCATGATACAATAGTACATTAAAACCAAACTACCTCCTTTCGGTACCTACGTATGTGTATACATCATACTCATATATGATAAACTCCTTATTAGTCCTTGTGCTCCCACAGTGGTTGCATGGAATATGACAATCCATAGCCATATAGTTTATTTTCCTTAAGCCATTTACTTATTGATATTGTATGGTTAAGTTCATATACTGACATCTTGTGGTCATTCTAGTTATTGCACTTGGTTATTGCACATGTTTTCGGTGCTCCCTCCCATCTATGATGTATTTCCCCTTCTTGTTCAGTGTGGAGTGTCATGTCTGCTTCTAACGGGACCACATCTTAATCTGCATTGCATGCTTGGAAACATTATCATCATTGACCACCTTAAGTACAGTCAATTCATTCATATGCTGTATCCTGTTGTCTGCTGTAACCTGCTGCGTATAATAAACTACTTTGTGGATGGAAAAGGTATTTGGCGAGTTCAGTTATCTGATAAGGCTTGTCCGCAGTGATTATATGCTGCTTATACAGGCCAGACATAGAGGTATCAGCAAGGGATAAATCGATAATACAACAATCAGAGTCAAAATAAACCTAAAACATATATTTTTGTTGTGTAATCCACTGTGGGCCCAATCTTCGACGCGTTTCACAACTACATGTGCTTCATCAGGAAGGTTGGAAGTAATCTAAAATATTATATCAAAACAGATCTAAGTATAATAAACTCCTGATAGTTACAAATAATAACAATACAAAACCTACTTCATGCTCGCAGAAATGACTTGATCCTTACCCCCATGGGCTATTTCGCAATCAACAAACAGGTGAAAAGGTGGGAGGTATCCGGGGATAACAGGACTGAAAAATTAAAGAGTTTTCAAAAATTCAAAAAGTTAAAAAATTCCAATGTAGATTTCCACAGAGATATAACATATATACAGTATATGTTGTTAGAAACTAATGTTTATACGTATATATTGATCATAGAAATAGAAACTAGATCCTATGAAATATATTGATATTGGTTGATATATTTAATATTGGTTATGTTTTGCATCAATATATTTCGTAGGATCTAGTTTCTAGTGATGGGCTCAATGTTCGAGCCAAACGTGAGTTTGACTGTAACAACCAGATAGTTTCTGTGTTCAGCGAACACACAAACTAGCGATGTTAGAGTCAAACTCACGTTTGGCTCGAACATTGAGCCCATCACTAGAAACTGCCCCATAAGGAAATGCGCCTTCTGAAGCCATAATTGGCTAAATCCTTGCACCTGACCACAGGTCATGTGCAAGATCTTTACCCAATCAGGGGCACAGAGAACTGTGAGAGCCATGATTGGTCAAAGTCATGATGACTCTGCCCAATCATGGCTTACCTGTTACAACTGCAAACAGTTGGGCGGAGCTAGCTGTCACTGCTAGCTCTGCCCAATTGTTTCTAAGTTGCCGGCATCTGTAAAAATGCCATTCTGCAGTAGGTGTTCATCGCAGATGACGTGACAACAGTCGTCAGTTTTTTATTTTGTATTTCATCGAGTCGTCATGGACAACGCTGGACGTCGTGATTGACCCTGGATTACGTCAATGGATACATTTTTGGGGGCTTTTTTTTAAAAAAAGGACTTGTCAAAAATCCTTTTGTTGTGTTTTTTTTTCAAATAAAGGATTTTTGATTAAAGTCGTGTTTTTATTTAATCTTTTATTTAACCCTTTTGTGAAAGGGTAGGGGTACAAGACCCCTTACTCATTCACAAGGGGGGTGCATCTGGGCGCCCCTTTTTAAAGGATTACCCTGATGTAAATAAGCCCCCTGCTCACACCCCCACAACCAATGCCCCAGGGCTTGTTGGGAAGAGGCCTTTGTCCCCATCGGCACAAGGAGCTTTTCCAGGGGCGACCTTGGAAAAGCACCCTCCCAGTGCTGAGGGCATGTGGCCTGGTATCGCAGGGAGGGGGGTGTTCGCTCGTCCCCCCTTTCCTGCCCTGCAAAGGCCTGTGCTCAGATCAGGGGTCTGGTTGGGAATTTTAGGTGCACCCCACGTTCTCCCCATTTTTGGGGGTGGGTTTCCTCCTTAAAATTCCTACCAGACCTTTAGGGCCTGGTAGGAACTTGAAGGGGGAACCCCACACACTTTTTAATTTGTTTTTTACATGGGGTCCCTCCTAAAATTTCAACTAGACCCTAAGTGCCTGATATGACTTTAAGGGGAAGCCCCCACACACTTTTGTATTTGTTTTTTTTTTAAATGGGGTCCCTCCTGACATTCCTAACAGACCTAAAGGGTCTGGTATTGTTTGGGAGGTGGAACCGTAAGCTTTAAAAAGAAAATCATTTATTTCTTTAGAAATGTCAGTTTTGTTTCAGCAGGTTCTATACATTAAAAATATCAAATTTGCACAGGCAGGTACTCACAAAGTGGTTGTAAAAACTAGCAGCAGGACAATGCAAACGGAGCAGAGTAAGGATCCGTATAGAGCGCCCTGTATAAGACTCACTGTGGTGTCAAAGCGTTTCTGGGGCACGCCCCCTTCGTCAGGACGTGATGACAGTCCCCTCCCTGCTGAGGCTAAGGAAGAGACAGCTGGGACGTGATTGGCCCAGATGGTAAGAGATGATAGGGCGTCGGCATATGGTGGGCAATGTCATGGTAATGGGCAGACAGGACAGGGCTTGGAACGGACACCTGACTCGCGGCCAATCAATACTGTGTAAAACCGGAGGCTAAATACACAGGTTGTCTGTTGAATGGGACGTCCCAGTTCGTAAGAACTGCAGGCTGCTGTCAATTCTGTTTGAATGTACAGGGGGAACAGGAGACTGTCATCACTCAACGGCACATATCACATAAAAAGAGGCATAGCATACACGCAACTATGAGCTATAATTTAACAATAGTGGGCTAAGAAGACCCCTATATATGGAGCCATTAATGAATACAAATGGACAATATATAAGTAAAAGTGGAGAAGAACTCCATTCACATAAAACCATGATCATATATAGATAAAAACACATGAAAGGTATTAGATACATGGTAAGTGGCCCTGACAACCAGTTTAACGTTAAAATTATATGGAAAATTATATGGTGCACGTCTCCCAGTTACATCCAGGGAGCCATCGAGGAGACAGCATCCATTACATATCAATACACACTCCCCCACAGGTTATAACACCACTTCCCGCCTCAGGAGTCCCACCCTTCACCTGGGCTCTTCTACACCAGGCCCACACTGTCTTGACCATTCAGATGTACAACAGAAGACTCATGAACCTCTAGTGGTTCCCCAGTCTTTTTTGTCCATTCCCACACTTTGTGACAACTCATGGGCGTCAGCAGTAGACGAACAGGAAACTCTATCCGAATGGAATAGAGTGGGGACTAGACCCAAATTCCCAGCCCTGAGAGAGGAGACAATGCTCAAAAAAGCGGAAACTTTTTTGTCACATGTTCGTATGCCCAAGGTCAAGAAAAAGAAAAGGTCACCAGACCAAGGAGAAAAAGAGGTTGTAGAGCTGGAAGGGAGGTTCAGCAAAAAAAGGAAAAATAAGTCCCTAGCCACAGTGGCTCCCAATCATAATACCATAAAAATGTTCAACCTGTCCTCCCATCCTCTAGATGAAATCGAAAAATCGGTTCTCCATAAGGGTCTTAGTTTCGCTCCCAATTCTGTACCCAACGAATTTTCCATCTTCCTTGACCTCCATAGGTATATACGCAAACTTACCCTACATCGCCATTTTTTACTGAAAGACCTAAGAGCGACTAATGCCACAGTGTTGAAAGCAGAGGAGGCTATTGAATCGGATATACACTCTGATGAACAGACCCTTATGGAGCTGGAGGAATTATGGGATGGACATGAACTGGCTCCTGAACTTATACACTACATAGACCCTAACATTAGACACACCCATTTTAGACCACAGTCCACTTTTTATCCTCACCATTCAAAAGGGAGCTTTCTCCCTACATTTTACCAGTTGGTCCACACAGATTTCAAAAAGCTTTGCTCTAATAATAACAAAAAAATGGGTAGACCAACAAATTTGAGTCAAAAAGAAAAGGCTGCTATAAAAAACCTCAGCAATAACCCAGATTTAGTGATCAAACAAGCAGACAAGGGGGGTGGCCTAGTTATTCTTAACAAGGAGGATTATATTACTGAAGCTTACAGATTACTGTCAGATACCTTTACTTACATCACATTGAAAGGGAACCCTACGGATAAATGTAAAAGTCTATTAGATGGTATGTTAAAACATGCACTATCTGGAGGGATTCTGACTAAAATTGAATATAACTTCTTATCGGTGAAACACCCTTGTATACCCTACTTTTATCACATCCCTAAAATCCACAAAGATCACACTAAGCCACCTGGCAGACCTATTATAGCTGGTATGGATAGCTTGACGTCCAATCTAGCGAGCTACATTGACCATTTCCTGCAGCCTCTGGTAGCCGAGCTCCCTTCATATGTAAGAGATTCCGGACACATGCTTGACATCCTAAAAAATTACCAATGGAAGGAAGGCTACCGTTGGGCCTCATTGGATGTAGCATCCCTTTATACCTCCATTGAGCACCAATTTGGCCTCCAAGCGGTCCAACATTTTATGGCCCAATCGGGGGAATTTAATTCAGATCAAGCCACTTTCGTCCTTGAAGCCATTGAATTTGTCCTGACGCATAATTATTTCATGTTCCTAGACGTCTTCTATATCCAACTAAAGGGCACCGCTATGGGAGCAAGTTTTGCACCTAGTTATGCCAATTTGCTCATGGGATTCTGGGAAAAATTAAATATTTGGGCTAATAACCAGTTTGGATCCAAGTTGGTGCTTTTCGCTAGATATATAGATGACATTATAATTATTTGGGATGGCACCGAGGACACATTTTTATCCTTTGTGGATTACTGTAAAAATAATCCGTTTAAATTGGATTTTACCTTTGTGATCGATGACAAAAATTTTGTGTTTTTAGACCTAGAATTGGGAGTGGATGAGGCAGGCAGCATCACTTCAAAGACCCATTTCAAACCCACTTCAGGCAATTCCTATCTTCACGCATTCCTAGACAAGGGATATGAAGCCCAAGTCATTGAGGATGCCTATAGAAAACATCTAGTGACCGTCCCCCAAAAAGTACGGACCAATAAGAACTCGCACAAAATAAATTTCTGCACACAGTTCAATGATGGAGCATTTCGGATTTCCAAACTTTTGAAAAACCACTGGCGTATACTTAAAGAAGATCCAATATTAAAACAATCCCTTCCAAATTCTCCAAATATCATTCATAAAAAACCCAAGGACCTTCGTAGTGTAATAGCCCATAGTAGGTTAAAGTCCATCAAAACAACTAATTCAGGCAAAGGTCTTTTTGGACAAACGGGGTGCTATAAATGTAATGTACATAACTGTGGTGCCTGTCCATTTCTGTGGCACAGGAAGACATTTCCTACGGTGGGGGACAGATGTTTCCCATCAAACAATTCATCAATTGTGCATCTCGCTATGTTATTTACGGCATTCTTTGCCCCTGTGGCAAGCTGTATGTGGGGCGCACGATTAGAACCCTCAGAGTTAGATTTGGAGAGCATAAAAGGAAAATCTTGAAAAGGACTGATGACCATTCGATCCCACGCCATTTTCTGGAGGCTCACAAATCTAACCCTGAGGGTCTGAAGGTCTTTGGGATCGAGATGATTGCCGATGACCTCGATGAGGGCCTTAGATTCAAGAGGCTCTGTCAAAGAGAATCCTTTTGGATCTATTCCCTCAATAGCCTTCATCCTTCAGGCCTCAATGAAGGTCTAGAATTGGTCTCTTCACTCTGACTCGCATCTGTACCAGCATTGGCCTCTCCATTGGTTTTTACCGATTCCATCGCAGCCCACCCCCTCCCTTCCTCTTCCTACTATTCAGTGTTCACTCATTGCCTTTCTCCATTGCCCTCTGCCTATCAGCCCCCGTCTGCTCCACTGAGCTCTTTCATACACATCATACAGATTCATGCTCCCCCTACATACACATCACTTATTCCATATAATTTTTACGTTAAACTGGTTGTCAGGGCCACTTACCATGTATCTAATACCTTTCATGTGTTTTTATGTGTTTTTATCTATATATGATCATGGTTTTATGTGAATGGAGTTCTTCTCCACTTTTACTTATATATTGTCCATTTGTTGTCAAACAGAATTGACAGCAGCCTGCAGTTCTTACGAACTGGGACGTCCCATTCAACAGACAACCTGTGTATTTAGCCTCCGGTTTTACACAGTATTGATTGGCCGCGAGTCAGGTGTCCGTTCCAAGCCCTGTCCTGTCTGCCCATTACCATGACACCGCCCACCATATGCCGGCGCCCTATCAGCTCTTACCATCTGGGCCAATCACGTCCCAGCTGTCTCTTCCTTAGCCTCAGCAGGGAGGGGACTGTCATCACGTCCTGACGAAGGGGGCGTGCCCCAGAAACGCTTTGACACCACAGTGAGTCTTATACAGGGCGCTCTATACGGATCCTTACTCTGCTCCGTTTGCATTGTCCTGCTGCTCGTTTTTACATTCACTTTGTGAGTACCTGTCTGAAACAAATTTGATGTTTTTATTGGATTAAACAATTCTGCACAAGGGAAGGAGCCCCTTTTTTTCTTTTTTCCAGATGTTCCAGTTCCCTTGACTGCTTTGGGGCTGCGCCCTGCATACATGCTCAGTACTCCTCCTTGGTGTGAGGGATAAGGATTGCCTTTGGCGCTTCTAAAACAACAAAAACGTCTAGGTTCTATACATTGTACAGATGTGCCACTTTACAGGCAGTCTAAGGGGACCCCCCAGGCACGATATTTAACCACCTCAGGGCCGGCCGTTTTTTTACTAGAGAGGTCTCAAGATATGTGAAACTGTGAAAATATCACAAACTAAATACAGTGCCAGTGATCAAATCCTAATTGCAGCTGTAACATTTTATTCCCTTAGGGTTGAACCATGCTTTTCTTTAAAATGTTTTGGAACACTATGACTGGAGAGGTAACCATATGAAAAGGGAAGTCTCCAGAAATGAAACAAAATGGATTTTCCTGATGGAAACAATGGCCCCGAAGGGTCATTGGAGCATACACAACCAAGCGCAGCACCCCGGCTTACACAGGCAGCGATGCCTGTTACCATACAAGCGATCGGCCGGCTGTAGAGCCGGCGGATTGCGTGTATGGTGTGCCGATCGGTCCCCCCCGCCGTTGTCCCGCTGATCCCGGGCTCCGCTGTGCCTGGTGCGAGCCCAAGATCAGCACGGCGCCTTTGTCACAGGGGATCAGAGGGAGCTCGCTACACGAGCTCCCTCCGGTCCCCTCTTCTCTGCAAGAATGCGGAAGTGTTGTAAAATACATCACTTCCGCATTCTTGTGTCACTCTCCAGCTTCAGAAGCTGTAAAGAAGCAGATGGAGCAGATCTGTGCTTCATCAGCTTCTTTTGGGGGGTCCTAGGTGACATTAGGGGTGATAGCAATAAAGTTTAGTGAAAAAAAGGAGAAAAAATTTAAGTCCCCCCCAAAAATGTTTTTTTAAGTTACACATAAAAAAAGAATAAAAAAAATTTAAAGTCCCCACCCATACATACACGCAGCCAAACATGCGTCAGGGGCGCATACGTGCAAAAAAGACGATTGCGCCCATTACGCCGCACATGTTACATATCGCCGCGAACGTCGGAGTGAGAGCAATAAGTCTAGGGCCATCAATCACTGATAACACTAAACTGATGAGCGAAAAAAGCTTTTAAAGCATCACCTATGGCCAATTTTGGGTATGGTATTTTTCTGCGATTTCGCGGGTGCGCGCAATTTTAAAGCTTGACATGTTTTGTGTCTATTTACCCGACATGGCCCGATCTTTTATATTTTACAAAAAAACTGGGTACTCAGGAGATGAATCATGCAGATTCCAAATATGTGGTACAAAAGGGTAAATCCAATAATCATAGTCAAACAAAGTATAAGGTCAGGGCAGCAGCAAAGGATAAGCAAAAAGTCAGGTAACGACATCACACAGCTAGCAAATGGAACACACTTTGGATAGCTCTGAAACAACTGAGCACTCTCTCTCTGGACCCTTGCAGCTTTATAGTGATCACACAGGAAGTGATGTCAGGAGGTTGGCTGAAGGGATGCAATGTCTGTCTATAACAGGAAGCACTCCAGTGCTGCTATTTTGATGTAAGGATGCCATTAAACATGTGCAAGAGACCTCACTATTTTCATGCAGGAAAGTTATAGGACACAAGTCACTGACAAGAGTGCCAAGTACTGACATGCTGCGAGGGCAAGGACCCCTGAGATTGATACAGGTAAGTTGAGAATAATTGTTATATTTATATAAATATTAGCCCCTTACAATAAAAATTAGATTTGTTTTTCACCCTAAGGGGTTAATATTTTTTTCTTAACCCCCTCATGACAGCGATATTCAAAGTATGTCGCTGTAACTTAGTGACACTTGGGGGTCTATTCACAAAACTGCCGAAGGCAGCCGAGTGCATAACTGACTCGCTGTTCGTCTATTTGACTTCAGGCTTGTATGGCTGATTTCAGCCGTATATCGGCTGAAATCAGCCGTACATCGGATGGCTTCGGCTGGCTTCGGCTGGCTTCGGGTCGGCCGAACATGCTCAGCATGTTTGGCCAACCCGAAGTGCAGAAGAAGTTCGACTCGGCCGATCCAACATCTGGATTGGCTGAGCCGAACCTCCGGCAGGCTACTCGCTTCTGGTTGGCCTATTCTCATAGATGGCGAACAGCAGTGAGTGAATAGCATATTCACTCACAGGAAAGACGTAAAAAAAAAATCAGATTTTATTTTAACAACTCCTGTGTAAAAACACAAATGAGTTGTGTTTGGATCATCTGACAACTGCAAAGTGATGCAAAGTAGTTGATTTACTAAAGGAGTAGAGCCTGTTAAGTGTGAAAAATATATGTTCACTTTACAAAGTCAATGTTGGTAAGTAAGTCTATATTAACATTAATCGACCAATCTTGTGCTAGTTCTCTATAGGAAAAACCTTTTACAAACAGTTTTTTCTTTCTTGACTCGCACAGTGGGGTTGATTTATTTAAAGCAGAGGCTTTACATAGTGGATCTGTGTTCACTTTGAATACCCAAAGTGCTATCTTATTTACTAGGTAGGCAACCTAGACAACAGAGCTAGCTAACCTGCAAACTGGATTTATGTGTATCTAAACCCAAAAACAACATTTTAATTTTGCAGATTACCAGCCATTAGGAGTTGCTGCATTTGCTTCAAGCTTATTTCCCTTTATTTTTAAATTCTTAAAAATTGAATCAGTAGGGATAGGCGTAACCAATTTAGTTGCTCTAGGACAAGTGTTGAATCACCAGCTGCAACAATGTACAGACTTAATTAATGTGGAGAGAGATGACAATAGCTGTTCCGGAGACTGACTGACGGAACACAAGTAATAGACATCTGATTTTTTACAACCTTTTAGAGTTTTGGGATGGAAAAAACTCTGTTTAGCCTCATTTCTCTCCCTATACAAAGACATTGCAAACCGTGGCCGAAGGCCGGTATATAGTGGTGTCACTATAACTACTGCATATGTTCTAATATTGTTATATTTGTTTTTGTTTTGGTTTGAATTCATAGTAGGTGCTTTATCCATCTAGGCTACTACTACTACCAGAACTCTGAGTTAGACAGCTGTCTAATCAGAGATATTTTTATCGGTTGATACAATTCATGTAATTAATCGTTCTAAAGTTTCTTACCTAACCTATATAGACATTGATCACGTGAGCACAATCACGTTGCATTTTTTACTATCATACAATCACAATATAGGTGAAAAAGTTTTTTGCACACCTCAAACGTAAATATTGAACATTGATAGAACAAAAATATTAAATAAAACACAGGTTAAGTTCATTTACTAATAATTTTTGCTTATTTTATTTTAATTTATTTTATTATATAACAAAAAAATCATTAGGGAACACTGAAGAAAAAAATATTTTTCACTTACAACACGGGATTAATAATTACCATTTTCACCAAATAATTAAATTTCATGTCACATAGGAGGACACTAATTAGAGGTGCAGTATTCACAACCAAGTGCAACATAATTTGTCCACATTAATTCAGTAGGGATAGGCACCACACCCCTTAATAGAAATATATTAGAACAAAAAGGAAAAATTGGACTTTTAACCCCTTCATGACTGAGCTTGTTTTATGTTTCTGTTCGTAAATGACTGATGCACTTTTTACATTTTTGCTGTGTGATTCTTCCACATCAGTAATATACTTTTTTACAAAGTGCACCCACACATATTATATATTGTTTTTAGAGGACAGATAGTGCTATATATTTATATCACATATGTGTACCTAAGGACTTAGGACAAATAAAATATAAAAAAAGAGGAAAAAACGTAAAGAAAACACTTTTTCCCCAGTTTTGATTTGTTGTATTTTTTACAAAAACAGCACAGCTAAAAAAAATACAATAAATACATTCATTTATTTGTCCTTTATTTGGAAAAAAACTCACATCCCTAGAATTTTAGAAATTGTTCTGTACTACTTGGCCTAAAACTAAAACCTAACATTTTAATCTTTTTTTCTCTAAAAGCTAAAAGTGGTCACCTGGCATACAATGTCACCGTCACTAAGGGGTCTATTCACAAAGTTGCCAAAGGATCTATCCCTAGCTTCGGCTGATCCTTCGGCTAGCTTCGCACACAGGACCCCTTCGGTTCAATAGAACCGAAGGGCTGCTGTACGGGCTATTCACTATAGCCCGCACAGCTCCCGAAGTTGGCCGAGCGGCTCAGTCGAGCTGAAGGCATATTATGACTGAGCTCCCTCTGAGGGATCGAGCAGGCCAGCCGAGCCGAATGCCGCTCAGTGGCATTCGGCTATTCACTCACTGCTGTTCGGCATCTATAAGAATAGACCGAACAGCAGCGAGTAGCCTGCCAGAGGTTTGGCTTAGCTGATCCAGATGTTGGACCGGCTGAGTCGAACTCCTCCTGCACTTCAGGTCAGTCTTTCACTCAGCTGCCTATGGCAGCTGAGTGAATAGATGTCTAAATGTTCACTATTTTAGATTACAGGGAATGATTAACCACCTGTGGATGTTTGATAAATGTCACATTTACTGCTTTATAAATGTTCCTCTTGATGTAGGATGTAGTCAAACGCATTTATTTCTGCTAAAAATGAAAAATTTGATTCAGCATGCTACAGTCATATTTGCTAAATCTACTATTAAGTCCAATCTTTAAGTACAATGTTCCATTCTGATCTGCTTGTGCACAAAGTTGTAAAATCACAGTAGATCCTGGAAAGACCATGCAGGAGACCAAAGTACTTCATGCCAACATCAAAATGGTGCAAAAATATTAGCATACACCAGCATAAAACTGGCAGAACGTTTTAAAGCTTTATTTTGTGTTATTTGGCCTGGCTCTAAGTAAACTTTCTTTCACTATGACAAATATTTAATTTACTTATTAGTCATAAACTAAAAAGTCATTTCACCCCAAAATTAATTTGTGTTCAGTTGTCAATAGTAATAATAATAATAATTAACCAGCTGTCTCATGGGAACTCTACCTGCTATGGCCTTTAACAGAGGTTCCTTCTATCCATTTTTTAAATATATTGTACATCACAGAGGACTGAAGGTGGACAAAGACACCCAAAACTATAAAATGAGAACAGGACAGGTATACAAACTAAAACATGAAGATCTAGCTACTAAAGTTTCAAAGAGATGCCAATAGTTATGTCACTTTTGCATGTTATGAACCTTTAGTAGAGTATCTAGGAAAATAAATGCATAACATATTGTCTAGTATATTGCTAAAATGCTTCTTTAAAAATCTTAGAAGCTACTGTCTGTTATGAGCAGTCTAATGCATTAAACAGTTTTAAATGTTTACTATACCAGCTAGTCAACCACAAGTGTTTCAGACTGCTTAAAGAGCCTTTTGAAGCAGCACCATGTAAACATGCCATTAGATGTTACACAAACAGTGAAACTTTGAAGCATAATACTTCTCTTAAGGTGGAGAATGTTAATAATTGATTAGGGGGAGGGTTGAGGGTCAGGTCTAGGCTATCTGGCATAACAACAAAGCTGTTTCCTGCCATATGTGAAAAGGTGAGAACAAGTGAAGTGATTTGACAAATATCCAACTATTGGAATGAACTATTAGAGAGGACGTTGAGGACAATTTCTTCGTTGTTACAGCTGATGTATCAACAAGTCTTGACATGCTTAAAGAATATGTCATCACCTTAAAATTCCAGTTGAATATACAATGAGTAACTATACAATTACTGAACATATTACATATAAATAATAGAAAAATAGGTTTCAAGCCTCTGGGAATTTAGTTGCTTGTATTAAATTGAAGTATTCATTTAAAGAACAACTTTTGTAGTAAAAGCGCAAACAGTCTTTATGTTAGTTTAAGCCTTCCATTTACAGTTTCCAATTTTTTTAAATGATTTCTATGTGCACTGGGGTTGATTTACTAAAGGAGTAGAGGCTGTTAACATGGAAAGTAAATGCTCACTTAGCAAAGTGAATGTTTACTGAGTTCCAATTTCCTTTGTATCCCTTTCTCATGATTGGGTATTTAAAACAAATCCAGTTTTACCTTACTTAGTAAGCTCCTTGAACATTTACTTTTCAAAGTGAATATTCAGGCACTGTGTTGATGAGCAGAATTATATAAGTAATTCAAAATATTCCTTTGGGAATGTAGAAACATGCTGGTATTGAAGGGTTGATAATGTTGCACTACAGTAGATACAGAACATCAGGTCATACGCAGGGATCAGGAGGGAAAAGGGTTAATGTACAGGTTACATACAATAGGAGGATGGAGATGAAGGGGTTAATACACAGATGTGCAGGCTAAGGGAGATGAAAGGTTACGATTTAGGTCACAATCAGAGACACAATGAAGCTTAGATGTGTAGGCGAATTAGGGGGGGGGTTAAGGGCTTGTTCACACCAAGCGCGGAGCAGATCCGGACCAGAGCAGGTGCAGACCGGATCAAAACTGCGTCCAATGTATTCCTATGGTATTTTGACCTCCAGTTCACATCGCAGCGTGCGGATCCAGACCAGATCCAGACCGGATGAAAAAAATGCGGCAAGCCCTATTTTTACCTGCTCTGGATCTGGTCTGAAGCGCATCAAAAACGCATGCAATTTTTTTTTACCAAAACCGGCCATAAACGCATCCAAAACGCGTCTAAAACGCGGCACAACCCACTGCACTGCGTGTGCAGAAACCTGACCGGATCTGGTCTGCATTTGGTGTGAACAAGGCCTAAAGGCTTAACAAAATGACAGTCAGTGAAAATGAATAAATGAGCAGCAGTTACTGGCTGATCACTTCTATTTCCTCTGCTTTCACAGTTGTAAAGGGGTCAGAATAGCAATGTTAACAGTAGTATGTGATTGGTGTGATTCATTATCATATTGATCACATGCTATGGAGCTGATCAAATCCCGCAAATCACGGTGTCTCTGTGTATCAAGCCATCCAATGATGACTCAGTACACAGTGATTAGTGGGCACAATGGCCGCCCAAGAGCTATTTCTACATTTATAAACATAGGTAGGTAAGTAACAATCCACTGCTCTGCCATATAAACTTACTACTGTATAAAAATGGTTAATATTATTATTATTATTATTTATAGAGTAATATTTGCTCATCCTAATATGGTTACAGTCTGCTTTAGTGAAAAACAGACAGTGGAGAGTGAGAGAAATTATGCTCTAAAGTTTGTAAAATGGTAAATAAAGTTTAGAAATAAAGTAAATAAAGTGGAATATATAAGTTTGCCATCAATACCATTTTTGTGATGATATTTCAAATTATTAAAATATAATTGTGTCTTTCTGAAAAAAAGGGGAAAGCAGGGCATTGTAAACAAAATACATGAATGATAAGATTTGTATGAAGCATTTAACAATCAGAAAGTGAGAAAACGGATTAATTAGTAGACCTAAATTTCAAAAAGTTTTTTCTTTATGCATACAGTTTTAAAATAAGAAGAATCCAGCAATGCTCCATCATATTAAAAATAGACAATTGTCAATTTTCCACAGGGATTCACAATCCTAGTCAGTACATTTGCTTTTAAACAGATCTTACTCATTAAATAACATTCTAAGCAAGTCAATTAAAGGATATATGTAAATGAAAGTCCTCAGGCATAAATCAAGATGTCAAAAACTGTTGTGTATAATCCAAAATGATAGTTCCCAACTATGCCTAATAAAATGGGAGCACTGGGAAGCATTTGCTTAAATAAAATCCCCATTTAGATGGATGGCTGAGGGGCTGCAAAATCAGATGTTCAAGCCACAGTTTACCGCTCCTCAGCACCCCACTGCATTTGCAAGGATTGCATCCAGACAGTGCTGCATACATTGCTGCTGCTGCTGCTGCTGCTGCAGCTGCTGCGATGGTTTGCTTCATGGTGTGGCAAAAATATATGTATAGAGCTTGTAGCATTTGGCCAAATGCTTAGCACATGGCTGTGGCACAGTAGTTTAATAAAGAAATATCCAGTGGGAACCAAAAAAATGGCATTCAGGAGGTAGTAGTATTGCTTCTTGAACACCGGGTAGTCGATGTTCTACTGACCTGTGTAAAGCAAACCAATGCAACCACCCTTCAACATTAGCCCAATGTAAGTTTTTTATAAGCAAGCCATTTCAAACTGCTTAACATCAGTCAGTCATATAGGATTAAAATATATTGCAACCAGAGGTGCCCCAAATGCTTTTGAATTACTGGTTCTCCACATCTTTTTTTCTTCCTTGAGATCCAAGGGGAGCCCATGAATCATTCAGTTTTACAATTATTTGTTGAGACTATATGAATTCATGTATAAGAATGGATTAATAACAACAAGCTGTGGACACTTGACATACTACACACATCCAAAAAAAAAAGCTTAAAAGTACACAGAATGTGTGCAGTACATCCTGTCCTGCCCCTCTGCTGCTACTCCTCCCCTTCATACTAATTTCTGACTGTCAAAAGAATGAGATTTGATATGTGTATGATGTCATTTAAAGCAACCTGACAAGTAAAAAAAAAAGTGTATTTTTTTTAAATTACGATTTGTTCCTATTTAACCCTTTATAGCCTCTTAGTTTACCCTAATCAGTCAAAATGACTTCTCTAATCAATGCATGTCCCCCCTCTTTTCCTTAAATATAACAGTGGGCAACAAAGATTTTGCTTCTTGAACACTTCTGGGTGTATCTTATAGATTGTGGGCTGCTAATCATGAAAATAAAGTGGAATTTTGTTTTTGTATTTTTTTTTAAATGTTAAAGTGAACTAATTCATGACTGCGCTATATGATGCTTTTATATAGCTCATACATATATGTATGCTGCTGTAAAAGTTAAAGGCAGCTTGCAACATAACAATTAAGCCAAACCCAGTTACATATTTGCTGTTTGCTGTTGTAGTTGTAGTATGGTTAGTGACATCAGAAATATCAAAACAATCATGACACTGTGCTACTTTTGTGATGAGTGTGCACTTTAGCCCACATTCACACCTGAGCGACAGTGTCTTCGCACCTAGAAATGCACGTTTTGTGTAGCACATTCTTGAATGCTTTCGTGCATTTTTGCAAATTTTTACACGCATAAAACATGTCTACATACAGTCATGTGTTTTTGCAAGCAGATTGTGACACACTGGTGAATTGACAAACACGTGTTTTATCCATGTACAAATTTGCAAAAATGCAGCAAATGCGTGTTTTTGATCGTTTCCATTGAAGTATTTGGGGCCAAGAAGCAGAGAAGCACATGTACTTTCTTCAAGTGAGAAGCATTTTTCTACAAGTGACAAAATGCTCAGATGTGACCATGACCGTAGAAACAAATATGTTTTGCTTAAGGCGTTTTTTTTTTAGTGTTTTTTGCAGGCAGAAAAAGTGCTACAAAAAGCTCAGTGTGAATGAGGGCTAAAGGGTCTATTCACAAAGCTGCCGAAGGATCTGGCCGTAGCTTCGGCCGATCCTTCGGCTAAGCGCACCATAACTGGACTTGTTAAGAAAGCGTATGATCATTATTTTGGTTGTAAGATTGGTAAACAGGATAATCATCATACAGCAATGCAGAATATCATCAGCTACGTGGGACTACAAGTCCCAGCAATACATTATAATAAAAGTCGGCTATGCAGAATACCCTCAGCACCCCCCCACCCTCCCCCCACTATAATGCATTGCTGGGACTTATAGTCCCACATAGCTGGAGATATTCTGCATTGCTGTATAATCATCATACAGCAATGCAGAATACCACCAGCTATGCAGGACTACAAGTCCCAGCAATGCATTATAATAAAAGTTGGCTATCCAGAATACCCACCAGCACCCCCCTCCCCACTATAATGCATTGCTGGGACTTGTAGTCCTCTATAGATGATGCCATTCTTCACTACTGCAATGCAGAATGGCACCAGCTATAGAGGACTACAACTCCCAGTAATAATTTATACAGAAATGCAGATTAATTCCATCAGCTATACAGGACTACAAACAACTCACACAACATACAGGCACAGAGATTAAAGCACTTACCTTATCTAACTGTCCTCCAGGCTTGAACACCATGCAGCAGGGGTGTATATTCAGGAAGCTCCCGGCCGAGGCCCCAGCGCTGCCTGTGGTACAATTACACGCAGTGTGCGGCTCTCTGCCTCACTTGCAGGGCGGCCAAGCGGATGACGCCCGGCGCCCCCCACCATTCATTCCCCTGTCCTGCCACTGGTGCTATGGGGCCCCCTCCTCTCCTTGCGCGCTGGCTCGGTCCCGCAAAGCGGTACTTCCGCCTCTGCCTTGCGCCCGACGCTGTATGAAGAAGACCTTCCGGCGGCCGAGTCCACCTGCAATGGGAGAGGGTGGAGGACGGAGGGGGTCATTGCTGGCACCGGACCCAATTTTACCGGGTCCACAAACCTCAAACCAGGATTTGCCATGAACTCATGATATTTGCAAACCTTGATGAAAAAATTAGCAAATCTTACATGCTCATGTTTCATGTATATGTAAAGGAGTCTTTAGAGTAGTTCTCTTTCAAATTGCAGAGTACCTAGCAATCCTCTGAAGTCCAAATAGTTATCATGATGATGCATGACTTTTGAAGCCGCATGATAAACAATAATTTAAGAAGCCCTTGTCTAGCATTTTGATTTCAAAGTAGACAAGTAATTTGTAAATGCAAAATGATGAAGTATTCAGTATTCTTTTACAAGATCACCTAATGCTGATGATCCACAGCAGATATTTCAGCTTGAGCAGTTGTTCACAGGTTTTGATTTTCTGGTTTGCAAGAAGAGAGAATCCCAGACCATGTGTACATTACTAGTTTTCAGATACTTAAATCTCCTAACTGTTATACATTTGATACAATAAAGAGAATGTTGGATTGCAAAAGGACAAATTATAGCACCTAAAGGAGGATGACAATGCCCAACACTCCAAAAGAGGATATTAACACAGCCAGAAGCAAATCAGAGAGATGAAGAAGCCCAGAAAATATATAAAAAGACGGGTAATAACTCACTCCACCAGGCTTTATCTATAATTAAAGTATCTGTTTTGGGTACACAGTATATGGACCTTTTAAAATAGTATCCTGCTTGTTAATTATACCAGATTTCAATAGTATACTCAAAATTAGTACTACTGAAAACATGACATAATACATGAAACAGGATCTGAGTGTATATATATATATAAATAAGTAATATTTTAGTTTTTACTTTTCCCATTATTTCCTTCTGCAAAAACATTTACTACAGATATATACACAAATAATTTATTTTCATTATTGATCATATGCATTGTTTTATTCAAAAGACATCACGTTTTTATTGAATAGTGTTGAAACAACTGTCAGCAGGGTGAGCAGTGTGTGGAAACAAATTGAATGACTATGCTGGGGATATTGAAGATGGCTTAAGAAAAGAAAGTAATTGAAGAGACATACATGACAGCAAAATAGTTGTCAAGAAGATAATTATGTTTCCCACATCAGAAAATACTGGCTGTAGTGTTGCTATTTTTAGTATAAGCTTACATTAAGCTTAATGAACCTACATTTATGAAAACAATATTTAAAATAGTAACAGGCTATAAAAAACATATACAGTATATTCATAAATATTACAAAATTATTTACAAGACATGCATACATTACTGTGTTATGCCAAACACGTAGAGGCTGTTTAGCAGAGTGTTTGTTCACTTTGCAAAGTAAATGTTAATAAATGAGGTGAACCTATGTTCACTTTTAATACCCATGTGCCCTTTATTTCCCTCAAAGTGAAATCAAGTTCACCTTATTTACTAAATTAACTTTTCAGAGTGAATATTCATATTGCTTAGTTTACAGTATTTACTTTTTGATAATTCTCCCCAATGTATTCTTACAAAAAATTCCGTCCAATTAGTTTAAGCAAGAAAAAAAAAGTTTAACACATTGAAGGTCCAGAATGGGTCAGATTGTAACAGTAGATTTTAGACTCTTTAAGTGATTGTGATCCCTTTCATCTGCTAAAAATGTCCTCATGTTACAAGAATGAAAGGCTATCATTGCTAGTAGTGACTGTGTGCCACATCGGATGGATTTTTACACTAGACATTCGGTGTGATTCGTTTCGGAAAGATTCTTTATCCGGACAATTTTTTGTTATGCGGAGATTCAGATATATCGGGGCTCGTTCAGCCCATTTGACATTCTCAACTGTCAAATAACACAATAGTATTCGGGACATATGACACCTCAGTTCACAGACCCGAATCGCATTCGGGAGCCCATGAATAACATTCGGGAGCTCCCGAATGCTATTGTGTTATGACAGCTCAGAATTTCAAATGTGCGGAATGAGCTCCATGACGTCACGGCTCGCTCCACCCACTTGTTCACATTCTGGCCAGAGATGTAATTTTGTGGCAAGTCTTTGTCGGGTTCGGACGGGTCGTTGTGCGGTGGGACTTTTATCATTTCAGGGGGTCGGCGGGTGCCGTTCATCGTGATTGACGCTGGATTACATAGATGGAGTAATTTAAAAAAAAATAAAGGAATAGTAAAAAATTTCAATAATGGACTTTTTAAAAAAGTGTGGCGTGTTTATTTACATTTTAGTTTAACCCTTTAGTGAATATGTAGGGGTTCAAGTACCCCTTACTCATTCACAAGGGGGGCAGCATCTGGGTGCCCCCTTATTTAAAGGGGTACCCCAATGCAAAATAAGCCCCCCTGCCTGCAGACCCCCACAACCACCAAGTCAGGGTTGTGGGGAAGAGGCCCTTGTCCCAATTGGCATGGGTACACCCTCCCAATGCTGAGGGCACGTGGCTCGATTGTTGCCCCCCCGCCATTTCCTGCCCTGCCGGGCCTGTGCTGGGATCAAATGTCTTGTAGGAATTTTAGTGGGGACCCAACCCTTTTTCCCCATTTTTTGGGGGTCGGTTTCCCCTTAAAATGCCTACCCGATAAAAGGGCCTGGTATAGCTTTTGGGGGGAACCCCACACACTTTTTTTATTTTTAACTTTGGGATCCCTCCTAACATTCCTACCAGACCTAAAGGGTCTGGTATGCTTCTGCGGACTGTAAAATTTGTTTTTCATTTTGTCTAATGTCACTTTGTTGCAAAAAAAATGTGTCCGGAATGAAAATTTGTACATAAAACCACTAACGAATTTCGCCCGAATCCTGAAACAAATTGACTTTCGGACTCCAATCCTCAAAAACAAAATAACGAAAAATCTGAATGACAACAAAACGAAACAAATGTTTTGCCCGTGCAGATGTCTAGTTTACACACATATGTTAATCTAAATATTATGTTAATTATTTCAAAATATTAGGCTATGCTGCTTCTTAAAGTGTCACTTACCATTTACTTGCTATCTCATCTAAAATAATTTGTGCATAGAAGTTGTTGTAAGCTATTTATTGTTCCACCTCTCAGATCTCCAGCAGTCCCAGTACAGCAGCTGTCAGAACTAAGTGTAGCGGATGGAGGATATGGGAGCAAGCCAGTGCGCAGCAAGTCTTCCTGGATTTGATGACATTGTTCATTCTTTCCCAATAGGATGAATATATACCGTATATACTCGAGTATAAGCCGAGATTTTCAGCCCATTTTTTTGGGTGAAAAGTGCCCCCCTCGGCTTATACTCGAGTCAGCGCCAGCGCGTCATCTTACTTACCTCGCCGAGCGTCGCGTCACTGCTGCTCCGGTGTGCGGCGCTCCGAGCGGGGTCATCTGGCAGTCTCCGGGTCCTAATTTAGGTGGCCGGAGACTGCCAGATGACCCCGCTCGGAGCGCCGCACACCGCAGCAGCAGCGACGCTCGGCGAGGTAAGTAAGAAGAAGAAAAAACCCCCCGCAGCGGCCAGTCAGGCAGGGGAGCAGGGATGAGTCAGCGGCGCGCTGATCAGGCGAGAGGAGCTCCAGGTGGGGTTGTAATTTAGCGGGCAGGCACCTCTGAGCCAGCTAAATTAGGACCCCACCTGGAGCTCCTCTCGTCTGATCAGCGCGCCGCTGACTCGTCCCTGCTCTCTCCGTGATGTGATGATCCGATCACCGGCACACAGTGAGTGAGGGGAGGGGGGGGGGGGGGTAGAGAGAGAGATTAATTAAGCAATTATATATGTATTGTCTGCACTGTATTAGCAGTATATACTCTATATAGAGTATATACTGCTAATACAGTGCAGACAATACATTTACAATTATACTAACATGAATGTATTAAATGATCTGTATGTAGCCCTGTACTATGGATCATTTAACCCATTCATGTTAGCAGAGGATCATTGTAAATGTATTGTTGCAGGCACTCTATATGTACATGTACTATATACTACATATAGAGTGCACTGAACAATAGATTTACAATTATCCTCTGCTAATATGAATGGGTTAAATGATCCGTAGTACATGATATGTAGCCCTGTACCCCCTTTTCCACTTACAGAGCTAGGTTATTTTTCTTTTAAATAAATATTAATGTCATTTTATTGGTATCTATCTACCAGTAGCTTCCTCATTTCCCACCCTCGGCTTATATTCGGGTCAATACTTTTTCCCAGTTTTTTTTGCTAAAATTAGGTACCTCGGCTTATATTCGGGACGGCTTATACTCGAGTATATACGGTATTTTATTCTATTGGCTGCCTGCTCAGTGTGCTATGCAGCTATATCTCTATAATTTTGTCCACAGTAACGTCTGTGCTAACATTTACATGCATACAGCGCAAGTGTACCCTATTGGCCGCTGCTGCTACTCAGGGCTGACATGTAAACATAAACAATGTGTAGTGAGCAGCATTTGTGCTACTGATTTCAGACTATTAAAAGGTCCCTGCTGCCTAGCATCCTTGGTTGCTAAGATGCAGATGGATCCTGCCACCTAGCGTTCTTGGTTACTAGGATGCAGATGTCAACAATAGAATACCTTTGCTCTGTATACTGTATGCATGTTAATGTTACCACAAATGTTTACATGGGTACAGTGTCAAATAGGCTCCATACACAGGTCCTTGAATGCAGATTGGCACATGTTTGGTTTATGCAGCTTTACACTATGGACCAATATGGACAGACCAACCCATTAGAAGCCAGCAAAATTGGTCAGAAAAAAATTTGAATATCAATTTGTAGTTTTTTTCAGACAGCCATGTCATTCACATTGGAAAACAACACATTTTAGTCCAATTAGCAGGGGCTTAGAAAGCAGCAAAAGTTGAACCTGAAAGCAATACATTTTCCTGGCTGTGCAGTGTGGCAGAGGCATATGATTTAAAAGAGTAGCTGAACAGAATTACAAATCTTTCAGCAAGCAAAACAGTAAACATACTGCAACTGTTTGTATTTCTATTTTTGCATAAACAAAAAAAAAATTAGGTCTATTGCTGAGATTTTTTGTATTCCTCTATAGCTGAGGGTATTCTTCATTGTGCTGTATAATGTATTATTGCTGGTATTTATATTCCTCTATAGCCGGTGCCATTCTGCATTGATTGCTGTATAATTTTACACTTTCCATTTCACTATATTGCACACCACACTTTTTTTTTTTACTTCCACCGCTCCAAGCTTGCTCCTGTGATGGACTACAATCTCAATACAAACTAGTAGTCCATCGCTGGAGCCATTTTTTAAAATCTTGATTAACCGATTAATCAAACTTAATAATCGGTTTTGAAAATAATCGTTAGCTGAAGCTCTATTTCCCAGGGACATTTCCGGGGACGGTCTCCTCAATCCGTGGACTGTCCCCGGAAATCAGGGACGAATGGTCACCCTACTCCAGGGAGCCTCCACTGGCCACCAGGGAGCCCCCACTAACCACCAGGGAGCCCTCACTACCACCTGGGAGCTACCACAGAAACCCCACTAGTTATCAGGGAGCCCCCACTGGCCACCACAGATCCCGCACTGACCAGCAGAGATCCCGCACTGACCAGCACAGAGCCCGCACTGACCAACAGAGAGCCCGCACTGACCAACAGAGAGCCCGCATTGGCCACCTGGGAGCCTGATTAGGGAGCCGCCTCTGCTGCATCCACATGCACCCGTGAAACTCTCTGGACCCCTGGTGAGAGCACGCACAGCCCACCTGAGAGCTCACACTGGCCACCTGAGAGCCCACACAACCTCCTGAGAGCCCGCACAACCATCCGGAGACCCTGGAGACATCGGGTGGTGAACCTGAAGCAACATAGAGTATGTAGCTTCATATTATTTTGCATTGCTGTGATATGTATTGCTGAGATTTGTAGTTCTCTATAGCTGATGCAGTTCTGCATTGCTGTATAATGGTATTGCTGGGAATTGTAGTTCTCTATAGCCAATGCCATTCTGCAATGCTGTACAATGTATTTCTGAGATTTATAGTCCTCTATAGCTGGTGGTATTATTCTCATTGCTGTATAATGTGCTGAGATTTGTAGTCCCTCTACAGCATGGAGTGGCAGAATTACCAGGGTCGCAGCAGTCGTACACGCGCACAGCACTGACGAGGCATCCCTCCACTACCAGTGTGCTCTAATTTTCCTCAACCCATAAGTTTCTCTACCGCGTCTCTTCCAGGTGTGCATGTCATGAAGAAAGGGGGTCATGAAAACAGCTGATTCGGATGACTCGCCCCCATTGGAAGTGACACAGTCGAGAAAATGTATAGGATCGAGAAATTATAGAACACTGACTTTGACACTGTCCGGCCCCTCCCACTACCCACCCACAACTCACAGCCCAGAAGCATGGACAACCAGCGGTGATCTACAGTGGGTGAGAGTGCCTAAGTACTGGACATGGAGCGGAGTAAGGCCAGTACTATGTAGGGAGCCCAGTAGGAGGAGAGCACCATCCCTCAGCCTATCACCCATTTCATGGACCTATTAGGAGTCCTCACATCTACAATTAAATGGATGACAAAATTGGCAGAAGTCAGGGGAAGAGGCAGAGTGGGAGGGGGGCCAAGTTGCTGCACCATGGGCTTCTGGGTTGTACTTGCCCCTTGGCTAAAAGTTGCTAGTCAGCCCCTGCTGTATTCTGCACCTGCCGGGCGGCGATAGCTGATTTAATTGTGGATGGCATCAGCGCCCTGCAGTTGCGGTATTCAGGATTGTGGGCGGCGTTGAACTACATGTCGCAACCGCGGGGCGCAGATGCCATCCGCAATTAAATCAGCTCTCGGCGCCCAGCGGTTGTGACATGCAATGACAATTATTAGTGCCCCCCTAGATTTGACTGTGGTATCTTATGTGCCCCCCATATATTGTTCCTAGAGTCACCACTGAAGGAGAGGCAGCTGTGTGCACCATCTCTTTGCTGTTTTCGGCCGATCCGCAGCCAAACTAGTCGATGCGGCTGTGTTAAAGTGGCAGGGGCAGTGTCCCCTGCCTCAGGGGTCCAACAGACACTACTGTTGTCGCTTTAACACAGCTGCACCCACCTGCTGGACCTGCTAAAGGTGAGCACGTGTGCTGGCATGGAAGGAGCTGCCCATTAACACGCGTGTGCGGGGATCAGACTGTGTGTGATGGCTGATCCCGGAGATGTTGTTGTGTATCTGTCATTCTAACTGCCCAGTCTGCCGTACATTGGTTCTGGCCTGAGGTCTGCCATGTATTGGTTCTGGCCTGAGGTCTGCTATGTATTGGATCTGGTCTGAAGTCTACCGTGTACTGGTTACGGCCTAAGTTCTGCCTTGTATTGGTTCTGGTCTGAAGTGAGCCGTGTATTGGTTCTGGTCTGGGGTCTGCCATGAATTCTGCCATTTAGCTCACATTCCAAATTGCCTATATTGGTCTAGATTCTGAAATTCTCCCACCAATTCATCTCTTAGTGAATTGGCCCACTATTTGAAAAATAATGTGGAGAAAAAATGTCTGTGACACAAGAATGTCTATGCAGGTGGGGTGTGTGGGAGGGGCTTGTATATGGGCGGAGCACAAGGGGTCCCCATAATCTTGTATTTCCCAGGGGCCCCATGTGTTGTCAGTCCGCCCCTGGTTGAGAAGAACACACTTTTCCAGTATGATTTTTAATTTATTTCATACTGTGAAAAATACAACAGTAAGATGTGAACATAAGGGAATACCACAGCTGATATTGATGAAGTAAGAGTACGAGGTGGACAGGAACAAAGATGAGAACTCCACTGTATTCCCCAAGAAATACAAGAAGACAACCTATAACAAAGGGGTACCTAGTAGTATTTTACCAGATTTACCAGGGTTTGCTCTCTAATTTCACTCCAATTGCACTGCTATTGATAACAATATATTTTGGATAACATCTTTTGGGTACATCTAATGCCATGAATGAGTTTGATGTTTTATTGTGAATTAGTTAATTGCTCTGTCTACAAGCTATGTGTTACTACTAATGAAAATGTTGATATCCATTTTTCAAAAATTAAACTGAGGATCCATGATGGATACTGTACAGCTCTAGCTTAATTTAAACAATAAGATGTTTAAATACAATACTCTCAACATTTGCTTGTTTTATGATACAACAAAAGCTATAGCTTGATTACTTTTAATATATCTGCTGAAATATCCCCTATTTTGGATAAGAATTGGCTTAAAGGAACATGCCAGGATAGATAGGTACGCTGACAGTGGTGAAGTAATTGGAGCGTTAGCTGGCTCATCAACTGCTTTACTTTACACAATATATTATTTTATACTTTACACTATATTCTAAGTCAGCAGGTTGTCACGTTAGGCCTCAAGTGACCTCTGATGCTCTGACACTCCAGCACAGGTCTCAGGTACAGACAAAGCATGAAAAACTAAATAGGGTGTCAATCTAGATCTTTCAGAAATAAGCCTAAACAATCACAAAAATTAAAAATGTAATACTCAAATTCCTGCAAAGACCAATTATGACTGGCTCACAATCAGTTAGCTATCAAGATGTTTGTCCCACATTCCCTTTTTACAGTAGCACTGTACTTAAATGAGATACTTGCCCATTTCCAGAGATTTCAATAAAATAACGGATGATGCAAAGCTTAGAGAACAGGGCATTAAATGAATAATATTGCAGAATTGCAGTAGGGACCAAGGATACTCCTAATTATCCCCAAACATAACAGATGCCAAAGGAGGACATTTCATCAAAATATGTAAAAGCAAAGACATGGTAGATACACAATAATATGAGCTCTTTAAGACCATGGGATCTAAAATTAAACTGTTTGCTTTATTTAATGATTATTTTTTAACAACTTATATGCTAAAGATGATCTGCATTTAAATTGAAGGGGGCACTGTGCAAAGTGAGAGATTTAAGGGAAAATTGGAGTAGTATTTGAAATAAGATTGAGGGGGAGGGAGAGCTGGAATATAATGGGCAGATAAGTCAGAAAGGGGTCCAGCAATAATGGAGGGTGGAATATCGAAAGATGCGGGAAGGGCAATGAAAGGGGATAAGGAGATTCCAATGTTGCGAACAAACATAGGAGATTATATTACTATTTGTACTACAAAAAAGATGTAATTATTACAAGTGAAAAATTAAAAAATAGATTTAAAGGTTTGTTTATCAAAGCCATTATGGGTGGAGTTACATATTGGTGTGCATAATGCAAAGGTAATTGGTGGAGTTCATTACAGGCTTCCTAATGTTTATGACGAGGTAGAGACGCGGCTGCTTACACAGATAGAAAGGGCTGCAGGAACAGTCGTAATAATGGGAGATTTTACCTACCCTGATGTTCACTTTTGTAATGACACTGCTGGAACAGTAAAAGGGTGAACATTTATAAACGTATTGCAAGACAGTTTTATGGTACATATTATAAAAGCCCCAACTACTAATGATGCTCTTCTGGATCTGTATATTACAGGAATGTTTAAAAATAGTGCTAGGTCTTACTTCCGGGGTAGGTCTTATTTTCGGGGAAACACGGTATGCGTGGGACCGTTTATTAAATCAATATATAAAAACAGTACTCACAATGAAAGCCAAATAGAAGTGAAACAGTAATCTCCAGTTCCAATCCAACAGGGGTACATAGGCCCGTTCCATGTAAAGTACAAGCAAAGATCGTTCAGCAAGCTGGCATGCTGCCTCACAACCGGCCCGTGTACTAGTGGTTGATGCATTTTCGGGGCACACCCCCTTCCTCAGAACCAAAATCTAACCAGCTCACAGCCAGAATAAGGATTGCAAGGCAACCAATCATAGCAGACCACTATAATAGTATATAATAATAATAGCATGCAATGTCAATCTGCAGTTTCTAAAGCAAGCAAAATACTTTCTTGTATTAAAAGAGGTATCGGTTCCAGAGATAGAGACATAATCCTGCCCCTGTAAAAATCATTAGTAAAACCTCATCTGCAATATGAGTTTTGAGCACCAGTTTACAAAAAGGATGTTGTGGAACTTGAAAGAGTGCAGAGAAGGACAACTAAACTCATAGGAGGCATGTAGGAGCTCAGCTATGAAGAAAGATTAGGGGCAATTTGATCACCATGTATAAATACATACATGGTCTATATAGTGAGTTTGGTGCAAAATTATTCACTTTAAGGTCACCGAAAAAGGACAAAGGGACACTCTTTGTGTTTAGATGAAAAGCAATTTAGCCTTTGCATGTGGAAAGGCTTCTTCACAGTTAGAGCTGGGACAATGTGGAATAGACTTCCACAGGAACTAGTTCTACCTAGCTCAGTTTACTGTTTTATAAAGAATCTGGATGCATTCCTAAATGCACAAAGTACTACTAGAATTAACATTTTATTAGTTTAAAAAAACTGAAATTGTTGATCCAGGGAATATCCAAATTCTTTAGGTGTTCAGGAAGGATTTTTTCCCCTGTTGGAGCAAATTGAACCATGCTTCACATGTGTTTTTTTGCCTTCCTCTGGACCAACTGTGAGTAACTGTGGGCATAGGGCTCTGATTTTTGTTTAGTTTTTTCGTTTTTTCTTCTCTATAGGTTTAACTGGATGGTCTTTTTCAACCTGACTATCTAAGTAACTATATAACTATGGAATTAACACAGCTAGCCAAACATTATTTATTCCATTGTATCCCTATATTTAGGGATGCACCAATATAATTTTTCGGTATCAAGTACGAGTACCGATATTTTTTTTCAGTACTCGCTGATACCGAGTACCGAGTCTCTGTGCCATGTGCCACAGAAAGTCAGGTGGTGGATAATGACCCATTGCCAGGCTTCCTTACTGCCTGTGAAGCTGTTGTTCTAGCGAAAAAACACCGGCTTCAGATACTGCCTGGCTTCCTGACCAATCAGAGAGCCGGACAGTGAGTCATGAGGTGCCGTCCAGCTTCCTGATTGGTCAGGAAGCCAGGCTGCCTAGCAACAAGTGAAGCCGGCTTCCTAGCCAGTCAGGAAGGCAGGCAGCACATCATGACCCACCTCCTGGCTTCCTGATTGGCTAGGGAGAACAAAAAGGAGGGTAACAGTGTTTTAACAGAGAGAACACTGTAAAATAAGGTTACTAAATTGACCGAGACCTATAGTTTTATAAAAATATAAACTTTATTGATTACAAGATAATATATTCGGTGTCTGTTAGCTCACTTCTCAAATTACTAGTAAAAGAACAACGTTGTTCATGACACTCATACTCCCATTCATTCATACAAACTAAGCGTTCCCACAAACTTGGCAGTGTTTAATTTCTTGAGAGTTTCCTAAAAAAGGAATTTTCTTAATTTTACACCTGTTTCTACTCCATAATTATGTTCCTGCTTAACGATGATGTAAGAGGTGGACGTCGGAGAGGAAGATCTATCCGACGTCCACTGCCGGAGATAGCACCATACCTATTGGGACATTTTGGATCTGAAAACAGAGGTTCCTGGATACCATTAAAGAACTTCGGGAAAGCAGTGAGATTAAGAACCCTCACGGACCAACCATGCGCTGGTGACAGTATCGTTAAAACGGAAAAAGAACCCACGGATTTAAAAAGACAAGAGGGGTAAGAGACAACGAAATGTGAGTACGGTAGACAATTATATAATAATAACTGGTCCCGCACTAGTCTCCCCCTTAAATTTACTGTACACCAAGAGGAACCATATACGATGAAAAATTTGGAGATTCTTCAGGCATAAATGAATAAGAGGTGTTGTTGATATATTAAGACCAATATATATACAAAACACTCCAGTGGATTATATGGTCTTAAAGAACCACAATGAAATGAAGAGACTTCCTTATTAACTGAAACCAATAAGTAACCCATATCAACCACATTATCGGGGTAAAGAATACGTAGACTGACCAGAGTTATATTTGGAAGTAAATCGGAAAATTTGAGAAGTGAGCTAACAGACACCGAATATATTATCTTGTAATCAATAAAGTTTATATTTTTATAAAACTATAGGTCTCGGTCAATTTAGTAACCTTCTTTTACAGTGTTCTCTCTGTTAAAACACTGTTACCCTCCTTTTTGTTCTGACTACTTTTGGTTATATGACCTTGATGACCTATTCCAATGATTAATTAAACTTTAAAGGGGATATTTAAGGTATATCAGAACTCCAGGGAACAACCTTTTTCTCACTGATTGGCTAGGAAGCCAGCTTCACTTGTTTCTAGGCAGCATGGCTTCCTGACCAATCAAGAAGTGGGGGCATGAGTCATGATGTCCCGACCGGCTTCCTGATTGGTTAGGAAGCCAGGCTGCCTACCAACAAGTGAATCTGGCTTCCTAGCCAATCAGGAAGCCTGACAGCACGTTATGACCAACCTCCCAGCTTCCTGATTGGCTTGGAAGCCAGGTTCACTTGTTCCTAGGTAGCCAGGTTTCCTGACCAATTAGGAAGCTGGGAGGTGGGTCATTACATGTGCCTCCTGGCTTCCTTACTGGTTAGGAAGATAGGATGCTTAGCAACATGTGAAGCCAGCTTCCTAGCCAATCAGGAAGCCAAGAGGCAGATCATAACACACTGCCCACCTTCCTGACTCGGCACTGCCGGTCAGAGGGAGGTCTCCCTCTTACCGGAAGTTCCATTATTGGAGGTAAGTATTGGAGCATTTGGGCAAGTATGAGTACTCGCCCAAATACTGTTTTGACACTGATACTGATACTAGTATCGGTATCGGTGCATCTCTACGTATATTAATAGATTGTCTTCTAATAATTTTATAAGCTTAATTTTTAGAACTTTCCATTTTTTAGGCTCACCTCACTTTATATTTCTTACAATCCCATAATAATTTTTACAATATCCTTTTTATATCTTCATGCATATTTACAATTTGCATGTTTTCATATTGTTTGCATCTGCTGCACAATTTTTAAAATATTTTTAATAAGGCACAAGGAGACGTTTCAACAATTGCTGTATAGCATAACACCACTGAGATAATAAGAATAGCAAGAAAAGAAAGGTTTAACTTAGATGTATTAGGAGGGAGGATCAGGAGCTTTGGCTTCTTTTAATCCTGATGAAAGGGAATGAGTGTTCTCTGAAACATATTGAATAACAGCTGTTCTTCATGAACAAGATGTAAACGATATTGCCAAAAGTATTGGGGCGCCCCTTCAAATCATTGAATTTAGGTGTTCCAATCACCTCCACGGCCACAGGTGTATAAAATCAAGCACCTAGGCATGCAGACTGCTTCTACAAACATTTGTGAAAGAATGGGACACTCTCAGGAGCTCAGTGATTTCAAGCGTGGTGCCGTGATAGGTTGCAACCTGAGCAATAAGTCCATCCTTGAAATGTCTTTGCTACTAAATATTCCAGTCAACTGTTAGTGGTATTTTAACATAATGGAAGCAACTGGGAACAACAGCAACCCAGCCACAAAGTGGTAGGCCACCTAAAATGACAGAGCGTGGTCAGCGCATGCTGAAGCGCACAGTGCGCAGAAGTCACCAACTGTCTGCAGAGTCAATAGCTCCAGACCTCCAAACTTCATGTGGCCTTCACACTGGCACAACAACAGGGCGTAGAGAGCTTCATGGAATGGGTTTCCATGGCCGAGCAGCTGCATCCAAGCCTTACATCACCAAGTGCAATGCAAAGCGTTGGATGCAGTGGTGTAAAGCATGCCACCACGGGACTCTATAGAAATGGAGACGTGTTCTCTGGAGTGATGAATCACACTTCTCTATCGCGCAATCCGATGGACATGCCTGTGTTTTCAGGGGTTGGGCTTGGCCGCTTAGTTCCAGTGAAGGGCATCAGCATACCAAGACATTTTGGACAATTTCATGCGTCCAACTTTGTGGAACAGTTTGAGGAAGGAGGCGTGACCCCAGAAACGCGTCAACTTAGGCATACTGTGCTGGCACACAGGAACTACCATCTGTGCAGCTCTCATATGCTGTATCCTGCTTTTGCTAAAATTAGGATCAACCTTTGATTTTGAAGGCTCATAGTCAACTACTGTTTTGTGAGTATTATTCTACTTTTGCCATTTGTATAATACAAATTTTTCTACACTAGGGAAGGCGCTCCTTGTTTTTGTTTTTTCCACTGAATAAACTTGTCGAAATAGTCCCAAGGTGGATTACGGCAACATGTACAGTATCTCAAAGAAATGAGTACACTCCTCACATTTCTGTAAATATTTTATTATATCATTTCATGTGACATCACAGAAGAAATGACACTTTGCTACAATGTAAAGTAGTGAGTGTACAGCTTGTATATCAGTGTAGATTTGCTGTCCCCTCATAAGTGAAAATGTCCAAATTGGGCCCAAAGTGTCAATATTTTGTGTGGCCACCATTATTTTCCAGCACTGCTTTAACCCTCTGTGGCATGGAGTTCACCAGAGCTTCACAGGTTGCCACTGGAGTCCTCTTCCACTCCTCCATGATGACATCACGGAGCTGGTGGTTCTTAGAGACCTTGCGCTCCTCCACCTTTGAGGATGCCCCACAGATGCTCAATAGGGTTTAGGTCTGGAGACATGCTTGGCCAATCCATCACCTTTACCCTCAGCTTTTTTAGCAAGGCAGTGGTTGTCTTGGAGGTGTGTTTGGGGTCGTTATCATGTTGGAATACTGCCCTGCGGCCCAGTCTCCGAAGGGAGGGGATCATGCTCTGCTTCAGTATGTCACAGTACATGTTGGCATTCATGGTTCCCTCAATGAACTGTAGCTCCCCAGGTCCGGCAGCACTCATGCAGCCCCAGACCATGACACTCCCACCACCATGCTTGACTGTAGGCAAGACACACTTGTCTTTGTACTCCTCACCTGGTTGCCGACACACACACTTGACACCATCTGAGCCAAATACA
The DNA here is from genome assembly GCF_000935625.1 of Nanorana parkeri. Classification (NCBI taxonomy): domain Eukaryota; kingdom Metazoa; phylum Chordata; class Amphibia; order Anura; family Dicroglossidae; genus Nanorana; species Nanorana parkeri. The sequence goes on from NW_017307312.1 coordinate 574,435, forward strand.
TTTATCATGGTCTCATTAGACCACAGGACATGGTTCCAGTAATCCATGTCCTTTGTCTGCTTGTCTTCAACAAATTGTTTGCAGGCTTTTTTGTGCATCATCTTTAGAAGAGGCTTCCTTCTGGGACGACAGCCATGCAGACCAATATGAGCACTGACAGGCTAACCCCCCACCCCTTCAACCTCTGCAGCACTGCTGGCAGCACTCATACGTCTATTTCCCAAAGACAACCTCTGTATATTACGCTGAGCACGTGCACTCAACTCCTTTGGTCGACCATGGCAAGGCCTGTTCTGAGTGGAACCTGTCCTGTTAAACCACTGTATGGTCTTGGCCACCATGCTGCAGCTCAGTTTCAGGGTCTTGGCAATCTTCTAATAGCCTAGGCCATCTTTATGTAGAGCAACAATTCTTTTTTTCAGATCCCCAGAGAGTTCTTTGCCATGAGGTGCCATGTTGAACTTCCAGTGACCAGTAAGAGAGAGTGAGAGCAATAACACTAAATTTAACACACCTGTTCCCCATTCACACCTGTGACCTTGTAACCTTGTAACACTAACGTGTCACATGACACAGGGGAGGGACAATGGCTAATTGGGCCCAATTTGAAAATTTTTACTTAGGGGTGTACTCACTTTTGTTGCCAGCGGTTTAGACATAAATGGCTGTGTGTTGAGTTATTTTGAGGGGACAGCAAATGTTCACTGATATACAAGCTCTACACTCACTACTTTACATTGTAGCAAAGGGTCATTTCTTCTGTGTCGTCACATGAAATGATATAATAAAATATTTACAAAAATGTGAGGGGTGTACTCACTTCTGTGAGACACTGTATATTGGCTGTGTATCTTCCCAATGTACCATAAATCATTGGCAAGCACAGACATCTCTTCATTTTTATTACTATTTCCCAGAGATTAGTTCAGATATTGTTTACTATTTTTTTCAGGAGCTGTACTATGAACCCAGGAAAATCTGTTTGTTAACAGGTAACTGCCAGGTTATGCTACTGGTCATGAGATGTCTTATGTCACCTTCTTATGAGTGACTTTAAAAGTTGTAGGTGCAGTGATAATTGTAGCATTTAATGCTTGGGTCCCCATGAGCAATAGGTGATTACCTATCCAATGGAAAACATGCATTCTACCTATGCAGGGTGCCTACATATGGAAATATATTGAAAATAATGCATTATTATTAAGTGTCCAAAATGTTTTTCTTAGGACTCTTTTTTTCAGTAAGCAGAGAGCAGAAAACAGGAACAAACATGGAGTTGTACATAGCCACCAGTCAGTGTACTTGTTTAATTTTCTCAGATTTAAAGAATGAAACCTGATTGATCATTAGGCCTTAACACTTTTTTCCTTTTCTTTTTTCTAGCTCGTTATAAATAGCTCCCATTATTCTTTTACAAACTGCTACTTGGATTACTACGCATGCACATACTAACACACTTGAATGTATTAGGCAAACTATCTCAAAAAATGAACGCTGACCCACCCTGGTGTAAGTTGATATTGCATTTATGTTGCTTTTGGTTAAATAAGAAAATTACAATATATGTATTAATTTGTGTCTAGCGGTAGTGATGCAGCTGTCTAAGTTTACAAGGTCACTTTTAGCAGAATGTCAGCCAAAACTTTCAAAGACATTTAGGTCAAGTTTCAAATATCTGCACATTCCTAGTTTAACTAAAGCAAGCCCTGAGACTAGGCACACTTTAAAGATGAATGTTCATCTCTTCTCACATTGAAAACTTCAAAGGACCAATTACTAGAGAGCTGACATGGTCTGTTTTGTGATACTTCCTGTTCATCGAGCTGCTCCTGTGTCCTCTTCATTGTTTCCTATTATATTATTAGACAAGCAGCTATATTTTGGCAAACAAAAAAACACAATCCCTGCTTTTCCTCTCACTTACATTTTGTACTTGTTAAAAGCAATTAGTGTTCTTACCCAAACTAAAGATTTCATTTAGAAATATTTAGTTTATACCCGATGGCTACATAAATCTTGCATTATTAGATTATATCTTATTACATTTTAGAAGAATTGATACCACCTGTTTCTTTTAAGCAAATTAGGGCTAGTCAAAAGGAACACATTACTTTTGACACTACAAACGCATGCTTATACATGAACTTTGTAACTTTATATATTATTTGGATGAGTGCAGATACATTTTGCGATGGGGATTTTTTTTCTGCATTAGCATGGACACGTCATACAAGCTCATGGAGAATATCAGAGGAAGGTAGTCACATTTAGTTGCATGTTTAAAGATGATAGATGGACTGAAACATATTTGAATTAAATTTCTTAATAAAATGTATTTGAACTGCATCAGTTTAAGTTACTCGGTGCCCTATAGCTAATTCAAAACTGATGTTATACATGAGATCTCAAGGCCTCAATGTGCCCTTTGACACACATATGGTTCGTATAGTGATACAAGAAGATACCCAATGATGCATGTATTTTACAATTACATGCAATGTATACTCTTTTATATTAAGCAGTAGTAAACAACTAGACTTATATAACATTTAGTGTAGGTGTTACAGCACCACTGCACTTTTTTTAATGATTTGTCTTTGTTAAATATATATACAGTTTATATTAGAGAAATGTGGAAAAGAAATAAAACATATGCAACTCAGCACAGTAAAAATGAAATGTTTTTTCCGCAATACTCATCTTCAATGCAGAGCTGTCCCACCTCACCAGGTGCCACCAGTCTTCCTACCAGCATCATTCAACCCACTTGGTCCTTTGCCATCGGGCTGTCATGAACCCAGTCGGCACTATTATTCACATGGGCTCAGAAATTTGTTGCACTGAATGATGCTCATACAATCATTACCTGAGGGCCATTCAGTGCAGCAGTAGGTCTTTTCACCAAGACCACTGGACAACAAGAGAAAGCATCTGTGATATCATCATATTATTAGAAAGAATCTTGGAAAGTTAGTATGTATTTCTGGAAATTTTCCAAAAAATTAAGATGAAGATTTAAGAAAGTAACATGTAGGGAGTGAACAGGAGGAAGGAGTGTAAGCCCCAAGACTTAAATCACGTATAGTGATGTGCACTGGAGACCAAAATATATACAAAACAGCTCTCCCACCTGGCCACCATTCAGTTGATGGGCAGGGTGTGGAATGTTGTAAAAGGCATTCTCCATATAGAGGGGTGCACTAGATATACTCCGGTATGGAACAATGAGTACCTCACGGAATTGCTCAAATTGAAGGGCTTCGCTCAGTGGAATAAGGCTGGGATACAGGGGGTTCACCAATTTTACTCTGCGGGATCTCTGTGCTCTTTTTCCTCCCTACAATTCCAAACAAATGTTTAATAAACACGATCTGATTTAAAAAAAAAATCACGTATAGTGCTCTCAGAGATGTGGGCAATGGCTATGACAATGGTTATCAGATACTGATTGCAGAAAACAGTTCAGGACATATTCCATATATGTACTTGGTTAGAACTGTGAGCTACTAAGCTTGTTTTAAAAAAGTAGACCTAGTGCCAAGTTTGTCCTTGTTGCATGTGAAAATATTGTCAAGTGGTTTCACCGAAACATTACAATTATTATTAGAGATAAATTACTTATCCTGGATCTCTGAATTATATTTCTTCATTCTTTAAAGTCACAGTAGAGGGTAAAAGTATTATATGTGAATAATTTGTGCCAAAGATATAATTTTTCACCCATTACATACATCACAACTGATGGAGATAATTGGGTGATCTAACCAAGCATAGTCTACACATACTAAAAGAGATAAATACTGTGTTTGTCAGCAAAAACAAACTTCTTTTGGTAAGTAAAATAACATTTCTTGGTCAAAATAACATAATCTTTAACATTCCAGAATATATTCAAATAAAATAAAAGGTTTTCAAGCTTGGAAACATTCCTGTTTTATCTCCTAACTTTTGTCTTATTCATATGTTATCATTAATTGCATATGTAGTAGAGTACTAATCTGACTGTTGGGAAATGTTACTGACAATATCACTCAATGAGTTTTCTGTGAAGTTGCAGCTGGAAAGAAAGGGATACATTCTTCATATTGGGGCAAGCTACTCTTTAACATCTCTTGGGAGCTTTAATTGTTATTGCTAGCTGTCCTTGAATGGACATGTACAACTGACACTGTCTAACTCATTTACAACACTAATGGCAACATTTAAACTAATTACAGCATTAATTTTTTCCTTTACAAAGGAAGACTTGCAAGATATAGTTGTTCAGAACTTAATATCTGAGAATGCTTAACTGGTGCTCTTAGATTATTAGTGTATTTAGCACATTACCAATATGAAGTAAGAGTTAAGTTTCTTATTTATGCTTTTTATTTTTCTAAGTCCAATCTCAAAGAATCGTGGGCAGAGTGGGGAAGAACCCTGTCAGAATCTGTGTATTACTTTGTGTCTACCAGTCACACTGACTACTTATCCCCTTATTTCTTGTCCTGTCATCACAGGGGCAGTAAAATAGATAAAATCTCTCTAACAGGGTCTTAGGAAGCAATGAAAACTAATCAAAAATATTTAATCTTTCCAAGTCTATCTAAAACTAAGGGGTCTATTCATGCTGAGCATGTTCGGCCGACCCGAAGCCACGTGAAGCCACCCGATGTACGGCTGATTTCAGCCGATATACGGCTGAAATCAGCCGTACCAGCCTGAAGTGAATAGCCGAACAGCGTTCGGCTTACTTCGCTTTAGGTTGGTCATTCACTCGGCTGCCTACAGCAGCTTAGTGAATAGACCCCTAAGAAAGAAAAGTTATGTCTGGAGTTGGGTTTTTATAACCTCTGGTATTTGTCCTTTCTAATTATATTAACTCTAACATATAACACTTAAATAAGTCTGTAGTATTTGGCACATGTATGTACTTACTGCTACCTATGGGCTTTTGTCTATACTGTAATTGCTTTTCTCCCTATACAAGTCAATGGAAACACAAAACCTTAAGGGCTTGTTCACACCAAGCGCTTTCCAGGAGCAGAGCAGTTACAGATCGGATCAAAACTGGGTCCAATGTATTCCAATGGCATTTTGGGCTCTAGTTCACAACGCAGCGCTCAGTTCCAGAGCATGTAAAAAAACTGCAACATGCCCTATTTTTCCTGCTCTGGAATGCTCTGGAATGCATGCAAATGCAATGGAACTCACGGAAAGCGTTTTTTTTTTACAAAAACGGCCCGGAACACGGCAAAACACACTGCACTTTGTGTGCAGAAACTCATGCAGATCTGGTCTGCATTTGGTGTGAACAAGCCCTAAAGCACGTTGATGCAGCTAAAAAAGGAGGTTAACTGCAGGTGAAAAGGAAGCCAAATGTATATCAAAATGTATATCAAATGCACCTGTCATTGAAATTTGAACAATTCCTAGAGGAGTTTCAAATTGATTTCAATTGAAAGCAGAATGCATCTCAAAAACAAGCTTTATTTGGGAATCTATTCACGAAGCAGCTGAAGGATCTAGCCATAACTTCGGCCAATCCTTCGGCTAGCTTCGGCCCCAGGACCCCTTCGGTTCAGTAGAACCGAAGGGCATGCCCTCTGTTGCAGTTCTCATCAGGTCCCCACTACTGATTGACAGCAGCAGAGGGCGGGTACAATAGGTAGTTTGCTATTGCAAATTGAAATAGCCAATAGGAATCAAGCAATGCATTCCTATGGCCAAAATTTTATTTTATTTTTTTTGACGGCAGCAGAACCGCCGGTCAATAGAAAACTGTTGGGTGGAGCTAGCTGTCATTGATAGCTCCGCAAAATCGTTTTCTATTTTTGTATAAGACAAATAAGGATATTTGTGCTTTCTTTTCTGCTCAGGGAGGTAACAAGGGCACTGCATTTCTGGCAATATCTAAAGGTATTTTCTGTACATATAAAATATTCTTAGCCTGAAAAATGAAAGCTAATGCATCCACATCATCTATGGACTGGTAACCTGGGATATATTATTTTTCTCTTGGGTTAAGTTAGCCTTTAAGTAAAACAACAAAGTATACTGTATATTATCTGTCATACATATTATGTTATGATATTATGTTTATGTAGCTTCTCTAGCCAGCAAGAATATGAAAATATAATATACATAAATACTACTTTACTCTCCTAATTGTAAATTTTTAGAAAGTTGGTAACATAGCTTAATTATATGTGTTTTTGCGATCCATTATTTTATTGTTAAGGAAGGTCAAATTATTTGAATTTGCAGAATATAATTATAAAATCTAGAAAAAAGACAGCACACAATTTATTAATGGAGCCTGATCATTTTCTAGCAAAAAATAGGCTTGATACTACACGACAATTACAATAGCAATACATAATGACAAAATTAATACAAAACATCCCATTCCATAACAATTTTCCAAAATATACTATATATACTTATACACAAACATTCACAAAGTCATAAAGCATGTTAGCAAATGCTCTGCTGACTGTGTATTTGATCCATTTATTACCTATAGAGTCCATTAGATGGTTGGATATACAATAGCTGCTGATACAGAAAATCAGTCAGAACCAAAATGGGCATGCCCCTGGAAGAAGGGCTGCACACATTCTTATACATAATATGTTTTTCATATGTTATCCTGTAATGTGTCTTTGATAAAGGCATGTGGAAATGCCATCTGTTTGTTTAAAGGTATTTTCTATTGTATGCAAGAGATCGGAACATTTTAACAAGAAAATTATTAGCAAAAAGTTTTTTTCCTTTTAGATTATATATACTATAGACTATATATAGTTATAACTTCTGCTTTGTCTTTTCAAGTACTTCCATCTGATATTTTAATGGCAAAGGTTAACACTCCTTTAGACATGGGATTTACATTGAAAAAAATGTGAAAAGCTCAACTGACAGTAAACCGTTGCAGACTTGGTATTCGAAAAGTGAAAGGAATAGCAAAGTTTAGTGTTTCTTAATGAAATCAGACCAATGAAGTTGGCCTAATGACTTGCAGGAAATCTGAATCAATGTAAACAAAATGTTCAAAGAGTTACAATGAAGTACTTATAAGTGCATCCAAAAGTTAGGTATACATATGCAGAAAATGTGTCTAAGGTAGTGAAATCTGGTACTTGCTTGTCTTCATTCATCATATAAATGGTACATATTTATGACTCCTACTAATTTTTTTAAAATTATTATTATTAGACATGTGCAATTCGTTTCGTTCTGAATCGAAATTCGGACGAAATTTCGGAAATTCGGGGAGATTTGGATGTATCCGAATTCCGAATTACAGGTTTAACTAATGCAAACGAATCCGAATTTCCGATTCCGAATTTCGTTGCAGCAAAGTGACATTTGAGAACAAAAAACTTTTTTTCCCTCTTAAATGTCACTTTGCTGCAAGGAACGGACGAAACGAAAACAAAATTAATTAGAAACTAATTTCATCCGAATTCCGAAACGAATTTACTTTCGGACCCGAATTCCAAAAAACGAAATAAAGCAAAATCCGAATCAAAACAAAACAAAACTAGACAAATGTTTTGCTGGTGCACATGTCTAATTATTATTGTAATATACATTTCAACATAAATTAATAAGAGTTCTGGTGCTGTATGTCAAAACAATAGGCAATGTAGTCTAAAAACCTTTTAATATAAAGCTCTAAAGATGAGATCTAAAATGAAAAAACATATCAGAATAGAATTAAATGTTATAGATATCATCCTTATGCCTCCTTTTCAAATATTTATTTCTGTGCACCTACACCACTCAAAACCACCAGATGCTCAATCACTCTAAGGTCTAATAAAACAGGTGAGTATATCCAACAGATTGATCATCCAATTTCTTGGCTCTTTCACTGCCACTAAGATGCATGAAGATACTTTGGATGACCAAAAATACAGAAAAGTGACACCTTTACCCTTGAATTTACTCCTCATTAAATACCTTGGGGTTTCTTCCTTTGCTCAGGTGTATCCTTTTTGTGGGATAGTTTGCTGTTTTAGGGTTTCTGCATCATTCCATATAAAGTACGAGGTCAGAAAATGCATTATTACTTGAAAAAACGACTACCCAATTATACAGAAATGTCATGCATGGTGAGAATTACCTATACTTGGTGTTCCTGCACTCAGGACAAATAAAACAACATATTTAGTGTAATTTAGGGGGAAGGCAAACTTTGTCCTCCAACTGTGGTGCAACTACAAATACCATTAACAAATGCAAAACTCTAACAGCCACAGGCATGACTCCCAGAGTCAGATGCATGATGGGATTTGTAGTTTAAAAAAAAAATCTGGAGGGCTGGAGTTTGCCTACCCCTGGTGTAAATGGATGCAATAATACTAACTGCTTAACAGATTGTGGATTTTAGGCATGCAACATGCACATGCCCTGCCCCTCCGCCCCTCTGCCGTTCCCCGCTGTCACTGTACATCTGGGACTAGCTCTCTAACACATCAGGGGTTGCAGCCATTGTGGTGTAAATATTGAGCTGATCAACAATGTTTGTTAAACACTGTGCATAAGCTTAATAGGGAGATACCTCGCTGGTACTTTGTATTTTCTTTGTTTTATTCATATGCATTTTAAATGGGTGATCTTTGATTTGCATATGATGTCAGTTAAAGCAACCTTTATAGTAAAACAAAATAAAGGTGTTTTAAAAAAAAATACAATTTAATTCCCTAATCATTCCTAATTAAATCCTTCCCCTCCTTAATTCTTCAACAATATTTATTTTCTGCTGTTTTTATTTCTATTTTTAAAAACTATTAATTTTTAAACTTGTTTTTCTTTTTATAATTTTTTTCATTAATTCTCTTTTTTTAGCATCACATTTAGGCACAATTGAAAATAAGCATTGATTTCATTTGTATATACTTTTGTAATGCTTCTTAACAGAATCATAATTTTATCCTCATGGAATAAATTGAAGAATATAACATATACTTTTTACAGTAACACAATCTTTTTTAAAACACTAACACTGATCAAAGTGCATTTTTTTCTTTTATCTTTAGATTGCATATACTGTATATCACGGGATCACCATTAAAACAACAACTCCACCTAGTATATCCTTCCACCGCAAACCTCAGCTGCAGAAGCCTATGCAAGAGAACTCTATACAACTGCCGGTGGCTAGAATACTAACAGTACAGTGCAGTACAGTACTGTGCAGAGTCTCTGCTGGCTGCATCAGGGCACAAGTGGAGGATCACAGCACAGGAAGGGGCTCTGCGCAATCAAAAAACTGTGGATACCTACAGAGGCACACATAGAGACACATGGAGGTATGGTGGTGAACACATGAAGATGCATTGATTGCACAGGGGTACACATGGAGATATACACAGGCACATAGAGACATGCTAGAGGCACAGGGATTACACTTGGAGCTACAAAAGAGCATAGTGGTACAGTTATAGATATGGAGGAGCACAGGGGTAACATTGCAGATATGGAGGAGCACGGGGGACACTTGGAGATATGGAGGAGCACAGGGGTACACTTGGAGATACGGAGGAGAACAGGGGTAAACATGAAGATACAGAAAACACTGGGGTACACTTTAGGATATGGCACACAGATGTTCATTTGGAGATATGGAGGCACATAGAGCCATGCCAGGGGCACAGGGGTACCCTTGGAGCATTCATAACATTCATTTGAAAGCTTTAAATATAGTTTATTATGTCACTTATGTAATTTTTGGGAGGGGCCTGGAATAAAACGCCCTCACTTACCATTGACTTACATTATATACTGGGTTTCAATTTACAATTTTCAATTTACATGGGGGAGGAGAGCACTGTGAGTGGCCAGCACAGGATCGGGAGAGTGCTGTGGGGGCAGAGATAGCTTACAGTGCTGTCACAGGATGTTGAGCTCTCCTGCACTGCCCCACCCAGCTCAGCCTCCTGTGACAGATGAGAGCAGCGGTGTGGGGGCAGAGGCAGCTGAGTCAGCTGTCAGAGGAGATTGTAAGCTTCCTGTGAACTTTTATAGCACAGTTGCTGTTTGAGTACTGGGGAGTGATTGCTGACAAAGTGACTAGTGTAGCTAGTAAGTGTTTGAGTGCCTTCTATTTCCCAGCCACATTATTTACCTTGATCGCAATGGTCTCCTGTTACCTTTAAGCTGAGTATTCTAATATATTTGTGGCATCATTTTATTTATTTTCTCTCTTATTTAGTTTGATAATGTTTGGTTTTGTATGCATAGGCATTGGCACTATCTATCGTATACAGATACATTTTACGTACACTAATTTTTCTTGCATTATGTTATATGACATTATTAGTTTTTGTTTTTTACTTAATAAATTTATATTGTATATTTTGATAAAGTAATGTTTACTTTTTATTCTTTACATGTTTACTTTTATTCTCTTTCCATGAAGTGGCTCTTTGATACCACAAAATGTGTTGATGGTGTATTTTACTGTTGACCTATTCATGCTCAATAGTGTGTTGTATTATGTATCATGTATCGTCTTACAGTTACCATCGTCAAAGTAATTCAAGCCAATTATTGTACATAGCAGATATGTTATATTGATAAAACACTATTTTAGAATAATGTATCAACAGCAATGATCAGTTATTATTAGGTTTTTTGATGTTGTTCTGCATAAAGTTAACTTTGGTTGGTGAAATCATACTTAGTAACTCAATATCATAGAACTGGAGTCTACCCTTTCAGGGATTTACCTTAATGATATCATTCCAAAGTAGTCTGGTTTAGATCAAACTGGTTTAAAGATCAAGGATGTCAGAAAATGATGTCATTAGATTCCATTACTAATAAAATCAGGGGTCATTTTAAGTACAAACACAGAAAGTAATAATGATTTATTTTTAACATAAATACACACACAAATACATACAGTGTATATATATATATATATATACTGAGCATATACTGTATATATTTTTGTATTACTTATGTTGAGGGGACAAAAGCAAGCACAAACTCCAATATAACTTTGTAAAGTATAGCATTGTTTTCTGAAAAAGGAAGATATTTACATTCAGTGTTACTGCACTGCATACACAAGATTTAGATGTGCTACATTGCATACTGTAAATCTTGCAGTGCAATGCCATGTGCTTTTTACCCTGCATTTTCAATCTTATGTTTGAGCCCCAGTATAAAAAAACTTCAGTGCAAAAGCACTGGGAGATATTTATTTGTTGCGTGTTGAGTTGCTTGGTGTCTTTGGTAACAGCCAGCAGCTTCCAATGCTATATTGCTGGAAAACCAGAGAACCCAAACATGGTGCTATGCATTTATCAAGTTACATGTGCTATATGGCTGTTTAATGTCCATTGAGTAATTCTAGAGTAAACTTCCACATTAAGCACTATTTTGCTTTTCTTAGATTATATTAGATATTGATGATTTAGGGCCATAATCTTCAAAAATGATGTTTAAGGAGAAAGAACTGTCTGCAGTTGTATGATGTATAGCTTTTTACCACTTAGGTGTTTGAAGTTGAAAGGTGAGTGACTGCTGTGATGCTTAAATATGCTTTATGGGGGGTGTAGGTATCTGATGTTAGACAGGAGTACAGGCTGGTGTGCGGGTATTGGTCATATTTTGAAAAAGATTTAGGAGTTACTGTCAGTACGCAGTCATATGTTGCGCTCACAAATCTTGCAGTTCAGCAATGCAGTGTGTTTTATTTGTATTTTAATTGAAGATGCAATTTACAATTAACAAGCGCTGGTGATGTAGGAGATTACAGAGCTGTGATGGAGGGAATATCCATCACTGCATGAGAGCGGCCGTTTTAATCAATTTTAACTGTAAGTGACTACTTTTTTTGTTTAATAAACGTTGATGTCGACTACACTATGAGGAGTTATTTTTTCCTTTCTGTTTTTTCGCTAAATTATTGATCCATGTGACGCTGATGAGACGGCCGTGGGACTACTAATTGGCTTTTGATCTCTCTTTGCCTACGAACACCGTGGGTCTGGTGAGTGCGCATCCCAGAGGGGAGTTTTGGCGTGGTCACTTGGTGTGGGAGAAAGATTGAACTTGTTTTTGAAGCTTATTCTCATCATCAATACATCATCTACACCTGAACTTTATAATTACTTTTGAATTCACATGATGATTCATCACTCTAAGCCCCCATTCACACCTATGCGTATTGTAATATGCGCGTCTGTCGCGCGACCGTCACGTGTTTTTTTTACCGTGATTCGCGGTAAAAAAGTCGCGCGACCGTCGCGCGATTCCAAATGCTACTTGGCAGTATACAAATGGAAAACGCCCTACAAAACGGACCAATACGCAGCAAAAAACGCTCCGGGACCTTTTCATGCGTGGGCCGTTTTGTAGTGCGTTCGGGACGGGCGGAAATACGGACAGGTGGGAACGATACCATTGACTACAATGCTATTTATTTTTTTGACCGTTTTGTAGAGCGTTCATCGAGCGTAGGACGCGCTACAAAACGGTCAGGTGTGAATGGGGCCTTACTGATATTTTTGAGCTAATTTGCTGTTAACCACTTTTATTAATTTTTTACTTGATACACGTGTGATTACAACATAATTTTTATTAAGGTATAGTTAATTTAATTCATCTTAATGCACTTTTGCACAAAGTGAAACTCATATTATATATTCATAATTTTGGTTCACTGGTTATCACTTTAGTATACCTTTATGATTGCAAACACTCATTCAGATTTTGATCACATGTTGTTTTGCTAACACCTATTTTATTCACTTATTGGTGACCCCGAGCGCTGCACACCCATCTACATAGATGGACAGAATAGCTTACAAGATGAGTCAGCCATAATGTTCTAATATGTTGGGCAAACTAGCACATTATGTTGAAAAACTTCAGAGGGCTTTTTTTCACTTTTTCTTTAGACTACCTAATGTCTGCTTTAATTATAAACACTTACTTTACTATATGGTGAGAAAATGAGGTATTGAAGATTATAGACACTAGGGGGTCTATTCACGAAGCAGCCAAAGGATCTAGCCGTAGCTTCGGCCCATCCTTCGGCTAGCTTCGGCCCCAGGACCCCTTCAGTTCAGTAGAACAGCCTGCTTCTGACAGCTGGGCGGAGCCAGCCGTGATCTTACGGCTGGCTTCGGTCACTTGCAGAGAGATCAGCGTCCCTGGTTACCAGCTAACCAGGGACACTGATCTCCAGATAGCAAACTCTCCCGGGCACTCTGGGAGTCTCCAGCTCCCGGCCGCCCAGGAGAGAAACACTGAATTTTCTTTTTTTTCCTTTATTCTGACACGGAGCCTATGGGCAAAAACAGCGTTCGGCTCACTTCACTTCAGGTTGGTCTTTCACTCGGCTGCCTACGGCAGCTTAGTGAATAGACCCCTTAGGCTAGATAAAGGTATGATAAAAGATACAAAATGTATTATTAGTGCTCCAGAAAAAACATACATGGTTATAATATTAAAAACATATGCGTTGGCCCTAATTAATTACAACACTGCCAAACTATCCCGCAATGCATTCAAACTAGCCCTTTTTGTTACCACCTCCGCCAAAAGAGAGATAGGGAAGAGTTGGCAGTCTCCAACTCTCGCCATCTCCTCTGTAATAAATCACATCCACTGGATCTTATCACACGAAAAACGCACGGCACAGCTCAACGCCTCCATGGCTAAATTTGAAGCAATCTGGCAACCATGGATAGATCACTATTTCGTATCTGATGCCCAACGCAGATTGTTAACTTTATAACAGCCTATACACCACCCCTTAATATGGATTAACCATTTCATCTACTCCACCTCTACACACAGGTCCTTCACCCCCTCCCCATTGTTTCCCTTCCGTGTCTCCCCTACGACAGTCTCCGTGTTCATGTTGTTTGTCCTACATGTTTCTTCACCTGGTTATGCCTTGCTTCTATGATGGGACTACCACGCAAATCCGATCTCTAGTTGTTCTACGTGCATTCCCCCTTTATTTGGAAGCCTTCTGAATTGAATTTTATTTTTATTTAATTTTTTTTTTCCAACATCCTGATGACTAAATCTGCTACTAGTTATTTTTTTGTGCCACTTTGGATATATTATAACCCAGATAGTAATTTGCTAAGTCTTCCCCACCGATATAGTCTTTCGGTTATTGTATATCATCTGGTAGATACTACTGAGACTAGAACTTGATTGCTCCAGTTACAATGTTAATGTAAGGTGTACCCATGTTGATCTTGTAAAACACATATGGACCGCAGAGGTCGCATGTTGTATGTACAGTTTTATTATGTGTCAAATAAAAACTTATTTGTGAAAAAAAAACATATGCTTTGATGTCCACAATTTAGGACAATTACTGGTTGACTGTATAATATCTAATATGCACCAAAGATACAGACCATCATGCTCATGTTGATGCATTTTGTGGCTTCTCCTAGATCAGGTGAAGTTGCAGTTACCAAAGATGTTATACTCTGATCAGAATATTCATTAAAATTAGACATAGTTTAAACCTTCAGCTAGCCAAAACTATAAGAAATGAGACCCAGGAACATTTAGTTTATTCATTACTCCCTAAAAATAGGAATAGAAAGTTGTGATGAGGAAATCCAAGGTAAAGAGAAGGGAGGAAAGTATATGAATTTTATTGACTTGTATAACATTGGCACTTTATAAGTAGTTGATATTATCCACTTATCCATATAGTAAGTGCTGTCCCTTGGGAAAGCAACCAATTGTTCAAAAGCAGTGCTGGGGTACTTTAGGGTACTTTACACCCTGTATAGGCACATGTTGTGTTGTGACACCACCTGTCATAACTAAAGAGCAGAGGCTTCACTTTGAATAGGCCAAATCTCTTATAAGCACCAGTGCCACCACTCAGATGTGCCTTGTGGATAGACAATTTAGTTCCATTTTAAAAAAATGTGCTCGCTAGATTATTGTGTCTAGCGAAGTTTTAGCTCACACAAAAGACTTCACTACATTGTATTTTAAAATCAAATACATTATACTGAAAATAACATGTGTGATATCTCTAATGTGAATAGGCATTGCAGCTATTTGGATCAGGCACTGGGCAAGACTGGGGAAGATGGTGGATCTTCAAAAGTAGTTAGTGAAACAGGCCGCTGCAATCCCTATGTTTTATTTACAATGTTTCTCTCTACTACTATGCTTCAGTGTTCGAGAGACCTCAAGAGAGTTTAGTACAGCTGGAAAATGTCCTAGTGAATTGTTCAATTTTGTAGCACCTGAATAGGCACATGCATTCTAATTTAAATCTAAACTTGAGACAGCTATAAAAAAAACAAAGTCTAGAGTAGTTGTGTGTTCATTATTTTTAATGCAACTAGCACCTTAGTTAGACCTTGTATCGGCTTCTTGAAATCTTCTATACAACAGCACTCATACTTGGAAAGGCACTGGGAGTCAATCAGTTGCTTTGCAGTGACCAGGCTGCATTGCTAAACTGCAATAGAGAAAAGCCAGGTCACCAACCTGGCTCTGCTGGCTAGTTGTAACGCTCAAGCAAGAATCACATGTCCTGGATCTCAACTGCAGAGATTGATCTGGCCAGTATATATCAACCTGAATGTGAGCAATTCTTATCATCCAAGATATTGAGAGTACGGTGGTTCAGGTGCAGTTCTACCACATGCGCTCTATGGAGAATAGGAGCGATCGTAGGAACTGTATAACATCATACACCGTGAAAAATGTAACGCAAATAAATCCTGCACTTTCCTTGGTGCTGCATTACCTCAGTCAGTTAGTTCTTAAATGGAACCATTTTATATAAACTATATTTTTAGAGGGAAAAACTAATCCAAGTGAAAGTACGTTCAGCCTATAGTGAAACCCCTCAGTAGTTCCATGCAATGGTCATGCTATTGATAGGGTTAACTGTAGACTCTATAAGTGTTTCAATTCCCAAATGAAACATACATGAAGTATATGAAATCAGTTGCCCTAAATTCCATGAAATAAATGGCAGATGGGTTCAGTAGTTCAGAACTATCCACAATCAGATAATCTATACCTTTATGACTGTATATAGCAATTGGAATCAGAGGTTGAACAATCCACAATATAATGCAAGCAGCTATTGCATAACAATTGCAAGTGGCAGATGGGATTAGTAGTTTAACCAATCCACAGTCCGATAGTCTATTGTTTTTGCAACTATATATAGCAATTGGTATAAAAGATTGAACGAACCACAATTTTGTACAAGCAGAAATTGGATAATAATTGTGAATGGCAGATGGGATTAGTAGTTCAAACTAATCATTACACTATCACAATTTTGTATGGTAGGTGCAGTTGTGGTTGGTAGGTGGGAGCAGTAGTTCTCGTAGTCCCAGGCTGCATATGTTGGTTCCCAGCAATTCAGAGGAAACCTTGTCAGATGTCCACAGGAGAGGATTAACCCAGCAGTCCTCCCCTGTATGCTGGGGCTGCTGTGGTTAGACAGGCTGGAGAGTGGTGAACAAGTGAGGGGTTGATTGATCAGTGTCCACAACAATACTAGGATACCGAGCAATTGAAAACCCCGCCGTTTTAATCGAACAGCTGGCATAAGGAGGGAGGAGCGGTGTGAAACTGCTGGAGTGGGTGGTGCTGGACTCCTTCATTGGAACAAGCAGATGTGTCACGTACCTTAAGGGGAGCCTGAGTTGACGAGGGCATCCTCTTTTGCTGCTCTAGTCCAAACACCCCTGGATAGTGGGAACAGGTGTGTGAGGACAAGGAGAGGCACAAGTGTCAGTAGGTGGAGACTCCTGTCAGAGCTGTGTGCAGTTTGCAGGCAGGGCCACCATCAGGGGGGTACGGCCATCACTAATGTGAGGGGCTCAGCCGGCAAGGGGGGCCCGGGCTCCGACCGAGCAATTTTTACTATAAATGAATATATACAGGAAAGTTGGTATGGTCCCGGGCCCCCCCTGTACAATTGGTATGTTCCGTATGTGCAGGAAGGGATTTTTTTTATTTTTCAAAGCATGGAGCGAGGCATGCAGGAGAAGAGCACAACTGCTGGACTGTTAAGGTAAGTTTTTTCTTAAAGCAGCTGCAGGGGGGGGGGGGGGGGGGGGGGAAAAAATGTTTTTTTTTAAAGCACTAAGGTGGGGGAGAGGGGAGTTTGCAGAGTAACACACTAAGGTGGGGGAGAGAGGTGTGAACTAACCCTAAGCCCTGCGTCCAGTAGACAATTCGGAAAAATTAGTTTTTTGGACGAAATTCGTTATCGGTAGTCTGTACGCTTTTTCGTTTGTGGGCAAATTTTCATTGCAGCAAAGTAACATTTAAAAAAAATGCAATGAAACGAACGATATGAACATGAAACGGAAATGAACTTTTGTACAGACTACAGATTTTTTGCCGGTGCACATGTCTAGTGTCCAGCGCGTCACTTATACGTTAGTCCAGCGGGTAATGTGATTGTGGGGGGACATTAGAGTGTCAGCTCCTCTGTACAGAGACTGATGTTACTGTGGGAGGACATTAGAGTGTAAGCTCCTCTGTACAGAGACTGATGTGGGGGGACATTAGAGTGTCAGCTCCTCTGTACTGGCTGGAGGGTGGCGGCGGGGGGGACCGGGTGGTGTGGGGGGCCCAGCCTAAAGCCGTGTAAGGGGCCCCAAAATTTCTGATGGCTGCCTTGCATGCAAATCATACTTCCAATCCCATCTTAGCCAATTAAAACCTGCAAACTTTTCTTTCACATCATACGATTTGGAGGGGGGCTGAGGGCAGTGAGGGCTTGTTTAACTGTTGCACCTTAAAGAGAGTGTATAGTCTTTTCAATGTGTTTTAGTTATGCAGGTGAAAGAGATTATATAGATGTAAGTTATCTTTTCAATGTGTGTTACTGTATTAAATACCTTATTTCTAAGCATAACTTGCAATCTATCAACATGGGGACAGCCACAATTTCTCATTACTGTCACGGGCATGAAGACCGCAAAATGGGGAACTGAGCACTGCTATGGGGACATTTAGCAAACCAAAATACGCTTTTTAGGTATCTTTGGCTATGATTTTTTTTATACAGCGGTAATGTGCCTTTAGAAGGGGGCTCAGTCACACAGTTCTCTCTCAGTTACTCAAGCCACCTGGGAACTGTAGTTTACTCTGCATGTATCAGCATTGTCCTTCTCTATCTCAGAACTACAATTCCCATGAGTCCCTCTGCACTCAGACTGCAGTGATCTCCTGGTCAAGACTCAAATCAAATCTTGACCACTGATGGCAATTTATGGTACAACGCTGCCACCTAGAGGTGGGAAACTGTATTGCATTTTCCTAAAGGTGAAAGGGGGCGTCGATTCCATTGTTTAAGGCCAGTTTTCTCTCAATAAAAAGCCAGTAGCTGAAAGATGACAGAGCAGTTCACCAGCACAGCACTTCACAAGACCAGGGCTTCACAGGAGGGGACAGTACGAGGGCGCTTCACAAGACGAGAGGACTTGCTTGAAGACAAGGACATACAAAGGATACTGCAACGAGAAGCCATTCTTCCTAGGCCAAGTCCTGCTCATCACGGAATTTATTGGAGCCTGCAGCCTAAGCTAAGTACACTTTCAGTGTTTCCCCTCCTAGAAATCATACATGTACTAGAAGATAGTGTAGTGGGTGCATGTGAATGTTTGTAGCAGCCTGTCTTGTTTATGCATTTGTTTTTTCCTGTAACTAAGTTTGTATACGCAGCATTTTCGCCAAGTAAAGTACTTGTAATGCTACTGAGTCAGTTTCCTTGAAGTTTACTGCAACAGACAACAAATAGAAATTAAAGTTTTGCCAAGCTTTACAGCTGGGCTCGTCCTTGGGATAAGCTTGACGTCTCTGGGATTTGTAGTCCAGAGCATTACATTGTCCAACTTAACAGATTAATATTGTGGCTTTTTGGTTTGTGGCAAGTGCATAACAGCAGATTGATTTTAAAGCAAGCTGTGATGTATGTATGTATCATGAAGCAGACATGTCTGTAAGAGCCTCTTTGTGGGATGTGCTAAAAAGAGAGTAGTCATCAAGAACAGTTCTGTCCAAGCTGGTTCTAGTTGAGAAACAGTGTCAGGAACAAAACTCGCAGGATCTGGGCAGCTACCATGTAGGTCCTGGTGCCAGATTGTCATATTTAAACTGTAATACTATAAAGAGATACTGCTGTAAGGAGAACTTTTAGCTGATTAAAGATTTGAGAAGCTCTGTGGAATAGTATAAATAATGCCACACACTTGTTACTAAAATGTTTTGAAAAGCAGCCCCTATTGCTTTCAAGGTTATATACTATACATATATAAACTCTTCAGGGGACATTCTAACTGTATAAGGGTACTGTGATAATAATGCACTTTTTCAGGGTGTCCTGGACTGCCTTTGCATACATTTTGGAGAGAACTTAATTAACTGACCACATTCTTTCCGATAAGTTATCATTTCAGTAATCACTGTGGCTACTCATTACATTTATGCTATATCTACAATATTTCTATTTTAATTACCATATTTTCTCTAAAATATAATAATAGCATACATTTCATATATTATTCCTAAATTATTTTTCATGATAAGAAATGATCACTTTACTTATATAACCTGTTATATGTCCTTGCTTTCTAAATCTTGAATAATTACACAGTGCAATTATGAGTTAATTTCTGAGTGGAATGTAGAGATCTAGGAAACAAATAATGTACAGGTTGTTCTGTATTAAAGGATGCCCAGAAGCAGAATATAACATAATCACTACAGGTAAAGGGTACACATGTTGGCATTTGTATATCTTTTGTTAAGTCACAGATTAATTTCCAATCTTTTGTTAAAAATCTAAGGAACACCAATGCACAAAACATTTTACAATGTAGCTTCTTTTGACCTAACATGTACACTCCGGCATACAAATCCTACAAGTTTACATCAATCAACTATGCTTATGTAAAATGTCAAAAGCAGTTTCAAAATTTCAAGGTACACCTTGAAATAGTACATATGTCAGAAAACTAGTAAATACTGATCATTTAAATGATTTTGAAATGCAATTTGGCTTATAACTTTTTTTGAAACATTGTATGCTGTAAACATGACCAATTTATATCGATTTTGCCTGAAAGGAACCTGTTTTTCCTAACAACTATGGCACATCTGTACTAACCAACCAGTAAAGTGCCTTCAAGAAAAAAAATGTTTGGAAATAATTTAAAGATCAACTGAACTTTCAGTTTACATTAGCTACATACTGTATATTCCAGTTGCATCAAAACAAAAGGTGTTTAAAGTCTTAGGCTGGGCACACACCTTACGATTAACGCATGATTATTCCCATACGACCCTTTTAAAATCATACGACAAGAGGGCGACCGTGCTACAATGCGGCGTTATTTTTCGTACGATCGTCGTACGACACGCCGGTGTAGTCGTACGATCATGGTCGCACGGCGGAAATTATCTCATGTTCCCGCAGCCAAGGATGCGTTCATTGGACATCAATTGAGATAAAAGCTAAGGACTTCAGAGCAACCATCCCCCGCACTTGTTTGTTGCAAGCAAATGATGGATCACGATATGCCAGAAATGCTTATCATCATGGTTGGTGTTGCTGCCATACGCACTCATCGTCAACGCAGGTCAATTCCAAGGCGCATTTGGGTGAAGAATTGGCTGCGTATGCGTGACCGCTACTCCCATGTAGCTCTTCTCCAGGAATTGCAAGAGAACAATCCTGAGGACTTCAGGAACTACCTCAGGATGTCTGATGATGCCTACAGCACCCTGTTGACACTGGTGTCCCCTCACCTTGTGAAGGCAGATACAGTGCTGCGCAAAGCAATTCCCCCCCATCAGAGGCTCATTGCTACCCTACGCTACCTTGCCACAGGACGTAGTTTTGAGGACCTCAAGTTCACCACCGGAATTTCCCCACAGGCCCTGGGTTTGATCATACCAGAAACCTGTGCGGCAATAATCAAAGTTCTACAAGACGAGTATATGAAGGTAAGTTTATTTGTCATATTGAAATGTCAAACATATGTATCATTTACCTCCAACAAAATAAATAAGACATGTCTTCTGTCAAAATATATATTAAATGTGTTGCTGCAAACATACTAATGTCATGAAGTTAAACTTAAAGATTGGCGTATGTATTTGGCCCTAAAGAAACCTGAGAGTCAGACTCTCTTGAGGGAACACTACCCCAATAGTTTGGGTCCTGTGGCTGAATCAACTCTTGCTGGGCTAATTGGTTTGGATGGTGCACATAGTGTGGGCCCAAACGATGTACAGGGTTGTATTGCTGATGCATCGGGGGTTGTTGCATGCATTGTTGTGGCATTGGCTGCTGAAGCATATGTGGTGCTGGTGCCTGTGTCTCAGTGCCCACATCCGATGGATGCCAAGCAGGACGTGCCACACCACCTGTATGTGTACATGAAAGGTAAAGGTAGTTGTTTGGACCAAGAAGTCCACGCTGCCCATTATGCATGATTCGGAGCACAAGCGTCTGAGCGTGCTGCCGTTGCTGCTGCTCTATGCTCTGCATCTTCAATGCTGCAACCTGAAAGAACAGAGCACTCTCATTAGGCTGTTTGTCAAGTGCGGCCGAAGCCTTATTTAGGAATCTATCAATTGCTATATCTGTAGCTGCCCTCTTCCGTGCCCTTCGTGCAGGTGCAGCAGGAAAAGTCCCCCTCTGCAATGTACTCATGATTCTCACATACATGTGTATGCTGTGCTGGATGCCAGGTGCTAACGCAGCTTCTAGCTTTCTCATTCCTTTGAAGGACACACTTCCAACTACCTTCCAGATGCCATCCCTCGGGGCCGACTGTGTGCGGTGGTCAGCCGATGCCGGACAATTGTGGATGACATTTGTGAGAATGTCACAGAGTTACGAAGGTCCCTGGGTGACCTGGCTGAGGAGATCCATAAGTTGTGATTGTTTGACCTTTGATGAGTCTGTTTATATGTGTTGCCATGTTGGCTTTTATTCAACCCACAAATAGAAGTGTGCGCAGGTTGCACAGGGTTTTTATATTTTAATAAATACTTTAATACAATCTTCTTGCATTTGCCTCTACTTTCTACAGATGATGAGTTTTGAGTGGAGTGGGAGACATGTTAAACATAGCGGGAAACCATATTTCACGTGATTCACAGGTATAGCCATGAACTGGGATGTGCAGGTGTATCCATATTTGTACATGAGGTGGGCGAACGAGATACACCATGACAGGATCACCAAATACTGTACATGACTATTTACTTTACCATTTATGGAAATGTTGCACATAAACACTGGTGGGAATTAATATGAGCAATTGACGATTCCCCAGTGACGACTTCTTCAAGAAACGGCAGTACAGCGTTTTGGCACAAGTTACAAGTTATTATTTCAAGACGGCTATTAAACCTCATTAATGAAGAACATTGCACTAGCATCATTCATAGGGTGCTGATATATTTCAAACAAAATACACAATAGCGCAGTAACTATGATGGGGACACACGAAAAGGTGTCAACTAACCTCACTTTTCTTATGAACGCCTACACTGCATTCATGAACAAGATGTGAATAACCTGAATCATTACTAACTTCATATCATTTGTAACAACTACCTTGCTAAATTCCACACTTCATATAATTTGTTATTTCGACATGTTTAGACCCGTTTTTGGCAACATTGCCATGTTGTGGTGAACATAATATGTAGGTGGCATGAAACGCTATTTTAAGCGTCAAGGATTTCTTGGTTACGGGGAGGACAATATTGTTTGCTGTGAACATTTCACATCCATATGTAAAACATTTACAGAGCCTCCTGCTGATGTGTTTGACATATTTGGTCCAGTGGTCCAGGGCAATGTGCTGGAGGAGAGAAGGATGCTTGGCTGTGGTCCAGTCTTCCAACATCCACTTCCGTTTCGGGATTATGAGCGCATGCCTGGTGAAAATCGTACGACTTTTGACGGACGATAACACAATACACCGTACGATCATCGTACGACTAACCTGGAATTTTCGAACATGCTTAAAAGACGAAAGTCGTACGATTGTACAGTACTGTCGGACGATTGTCGGACGAAAAGTCCATTGCATCCGATTATCGTACGATAATCGTAAGGAGTGTGGGGACCTTTACAGTTTGTTATTTTTAGAAAGAAGCCACAGCTTGAGCAGAAAAGCCTATCCCCTGCCAGCATTGTGCAGAAAAGGACCCTTACTCTATGCATGGAAGCAGTGATCTCTCTGCAACATGCCCCTGCTGAGTCATAGATTTTATTCTCCAATCAGCAGAGAGCATAAGCTTTGCTAATTGCAGAACTATAGGTCTGACTCAGCAGGGGGCGTGACAATAACCGTAGCCCAGCATTTCCTTTTACCTAAAGATTCATCTACTTATTTGCCAAATTTCATGAGGTTGATGAATACTGCCTCCAACACATAAATTAAGGAGATTACATAGGTAATGCTGCACATGTCTTAATTAATATATCTGATTACCTATTTAATGGAAGCCAGAATGTGTGGAAATGTGAACTGGATTTTCATGGTAGGAAGAATTTTGAAAACATAGATACCTCTTGAGAAATGTTTGCACAGTGGAATTTTCAGTGTTACCATATTGACACACCAATATTGACAACATTTTCACTGATCATGGTGCTCCCATGACCACTTTGGGAAAACCACCGAGTAAATTGCTTTTGAAGATCGGAAAGAGCTTGGCAGGTTTGCATGCATAGGTACAGTACAAAATTGGCTGCACTGTACATTACACACTCTTGGCCACTGTATTCTGTAAGCTATGCTGTATGTTAGATTCTTTATACTGCTGCACTCTGTAAGCTGTGCTGTATATACTCCTGGCCACTGTATTCTTTACACTGTGTTGTATACTGCATACTCCTAAACACTGTTGTAAATTACATATTCCTGACCAACGCACTCTGTATGTTATGTTGTTGGTTACATATTCCTGACTGCTGCATTCTTAAGTTGTGCTGCACATCACATACTCCTAGGCAAAGTGTTCAATGTCTGAACAGCTGCTAATTGCTAAGTAATACCATTTAAAAAAAAAATAAAGTTCTTCTTCAACTTCCAGGCTTCGGCAGTCTAGATAAAACAAATGAGAATTAGAAAACAAAAGTCATGATTCCAAAATAAGAGTAGTTCCTGAGCAGATGATAGGAAGTGATCTAAAAGTTAGAATATCATCCATCCTAAATATGCTTGTGGACAAATCTCCAACATCTAAATACAATTCCGCTGTGCCCAAAGGACAGTGTTCCCCCCAATACCAGATCAACTTAGGCCTGGAGATGCCCTGTGTGGGATTTACTTTTTCACCATCAAAGAAGAAGTAATGCATTTTTGCCGCCCCCTTGGAAAGTACCCCCAAAACAGATAGGCCGAGCTACACAAAAATCGGCAGCCTCGGCTGCCGTATAGAGGAGGAGGTGGAGACATGTAGGGGAGGAGGAGCTTGCAGAGCCCACCACAGATCCTGCAGAGCCCCCCTGAAACCCTGCACAGCCCACCACAGATCCTGCACAGCCCCCCTAAGACCCTGCATAGCCCACCACAGATCCTGCACAGTCCTGAGACCCTGTGGTCTGCAGGGTCTCAGGGGGGCTTTGCAGGATCTGTGTTGGGCTCTGTGGGGTCTATGGTGGGATCTGTATGGTCTCAGGGGGCTGTGCAGGATCTCTGGTGGGCTCTGCAGCCTGGAGTTTGAGACTCGTATGATTGCAGGTGTGAAAAAGGCCTTAGGCATCTAATCAAATGATACTAGTCAATATGCAATATACTATCCTATAATATGTTTAGTATTCTTCATCATCATCATTATCATGATTTTGTTTACTTAAGAAAAATTATTGGTTACAAATAAATTAAAAGCAGGTATGTCAGAATAAGGTTATTACTTAGTATACAATACTTATACATTTGTGTTTTAATTAAATATCAAACGGCACGGTTACACTCCATATTATCTACACTCAAGATGTGTATCATTTGAAATAAAAATATAATTACTATTTTACTACATAATTGTTAATAAATAATATACAGAATTACCTATACCATAAACTGAGAAACACACATAAGGAAAGAACTCTTTCACATTTCTGGAAATATTTGCCTTACTTGTTAAGTTAATATTTGCTGTCAGAAACAATGGTTCAGAATGTATAGTATGGCACTTGTAGAAGCTTTTTAATATGTGACATTTTGTACAATATATGAAAAGGCTTGTTGGCTTTATAACATATGTGTTTTGAATCTCTAGGTTTGGTGAGAAGAATACTACAGAAATGCATCTTGTTGTCCAGCAACCACATTAAACGCCAGGGAGAAGAAAAATAATATGGCACGTAAAAGTGTAGTGAATTAATATGACTTGTTGACGGCCTGTTTGAAAATTGATAACATCTTTACACACTGCCATGCTTCAAGCATTGATCAACAGATGACTATTACATTTATCTAAAGGGTTGTCGCACAATACTCTCTGTTCATACAGACTGGACCAAGAAAGTTATTTGTTTTAAGTAAAGCAAACAGTGATTTCCATTATGAGCCTCTTTCATCTCCTTTGGTATCTGGGAATAGGCACACACACACTAAATACAAATTGACTTTTATGTCTCATAACCTGAAATATATTTACTATTGCTACAGCAAAGTGTTGGCTAGTATTTACATAAGAAGGCACTCAAAAAAATTAAAATTATTTTTGTACTGGTTCCAAAGATGAAGCAATACTCAGATTTAGCATGTTATACTGTATATTCCATGGAATACCATACAGATGAGCTCATCAACATTTATTGAGTTTTTTTCTAATTTTTATAAGATTATTATGACAACATTATAGTTACCACAGTGGCTTAGTGATTTACAGGTTTTATTGCTCAGTATGGATTAAGTCTGTATATCATCCCTGCGTATCCATGTTCCAACTTTAAACACTTCATCTTTCTTTCAAAAACAAACTCGTATGTTAATTAGCATCTGACTAATTTGATCCCAGCAGCATCGATTTAAATGACTGAATAAAATGCTTTACATGTTTTTATTATTTTAGCTCATGATAATTTTCTCATAAATGAACATTACATAAACATAAATGTTAATGTAGAATTATTATTTCTCTCTTTGACATTAACCATTAACATGGTTTAACATCTCCTTCCTGTTCTGTTGATGGTTTTACCAGACAGGAAGTGAGGGAAAATCTGTCACAGGAACACAGACAGAAACAAAATCTAATGGGGTAGCATTTTTATTTCTGTCTTTGTTAGATAGCTGTAAAAACTGATAGGGGTTCTCAAATAAAAAATTAAGGAGGTTATTCACTAAAGATATGAAGCGAAGGGCTGCTGTACATGCTATTCACAATAGCCCGTACAGCAGCCAAAGGCAACAAAAGCACATAGCCGAGCCAAATGCATATGCGTTGGCTTGGCACAGCCGAGAACACAGCCAAAGTGTCACTTTTCATCCTGTTCGCCACCTCTGAGGTAGCGATAGTAGTATGGTAGTATAAGACTTGGGGGATTACTGGGAAAAATGGGGGGGATTAAAGGATAGCTGTACTAAAAGTGCAGTTATCCTTTAAGTCAGGGGTCTCAAACTCGATTCACTCAGGGGCCACTGGACAATTTTCTTTTCCCTACGGGGGCCGCTTGCCAAATTTCATACTTCACACACACAGATACACACACATAGAAATATGCACAACCCCCCACAACCAGAACTACAAACACTAATATACACACAATAAGGCCCCATTCACACCTGTATGCTTAGGTGTGATTAGGGATTCCTGCGTCAGTAACTTGCGTTTTCCTGCAGCAGGAATCCCTAATCTGGCGTTTACAAGTGATAGCTGTCACCCATTTAATTATCAGGTGACAACTGCTGCATGTAAACACCTACACTCCGCATGTAATGGTGTGTGATATGATAATATGTAGTTAGAAAACAGTCACTCTCCATGGACGCATCGATCGTGCATCCAGGGAGAATGATTCCTAACTACATGTTATCATATTACACACACTATTACTATTACATGCAGAGTGCAGGCGTTTACATCCCGCAGTTGTCACCTGATTATTAACTGGTATGGGTCACAGCTGCCACTAGTAAACGCCAGATTAGGGATTCCTGCTGCAGCAAAACGCACGTTCCTGAAGCACGAATTCCTAATCGCACCTAAACTTACAAGTGTGAATATGCTCCCCCCGTTCCATGCCCACCCACACAAAAATTTATGCTCCCCTTTTTCCCTGCCCCCTCACACATAAAACAATATACTCCACCAATGTTCTCTACCCCCACATATAAACATACACACAAAACAATTCCCCCCATGTCTTCTGCCCCATTTTTCTCCTTGGCGGCCGGGAGCAGGAGACTCCCGGGGTGCCAGGGAGAGTCAGCTATTTGGTATCGGGACAGGAGATTTGAATGAATATGGGATTATTTCCCAGGACCTCTCTGCCCCGGTGCCCGGTGGCAGAGCCAGGCACTCCATCCTCTGCATCTCCATCCAGCAGCAGCACTCAGTGTCCTCCTACACCAAGCATGTCCCTCGCCTGCCGAGTCAGCTATTTGGAGATCAGTGTCCCTGGTTAGCAACCAGGGACGCTGATCTCTCTGAAAGTGGCCGGAGCCAGCCGTAAGATCACGGCTGGCTCCGCCCAGCTGTCAGAAGCAGGCTGTCGGCCGGCCATTGGC
>NW_017307312.1:602238-638318 GCF_000935625.1 Nanorana parkeri
CACGTTCCCTGCCCCCACATATAACAATATACTCCCCCCTCCCCCACACACAAAAATAGAAGCCTCCTCACCTGCTTATGTTTTTGCAGGGAGGAGGCACATCATTCCATGGTGATTGGTAAGGTCTGGTGCAGACCTTGCAAATACATAATTTCTCTGTTCCTTTCGGCTGCAGCTCAGAGCTCCGATCAAAAGGAACAGAGAGCACAGATATGCAGACCGTGTAGCTGCTCAGACAAGTCAAGTATGCGTATACAGTGGTACAACCCTTAACAGCAAAAAAAGTGTTGGGGCTGTAATATCACAGAAGACAAATACTTTTTTGGGTGGAGAGTACAGTCTCTGTACAGTCAAAATATTGCCATCATTCAGTTCCTAAAGCCCCAGACAAGTTATCAAGACATCGTAATCATATAAAGTGCAGAATTGTTGCCTGGAATACATTACGGTTCTCTTTCCTTCATTGATTTCATGCTGGTGAATGCATCTGCATTAGGATTTTACAGTAGAACAAGAATACTTGGGTGATGAAGGAAGAAAAGCAGCAGAGAAAACTGTAGCAACACTTTGCATTTGGTTTCTATTTTTATTTGGGAAGAGACATATATTTTAAATAATAAGAATTTACTTTTGATATATAAATAAGAATACTTATGCAATTTTACACTTTACAGATTCTATTTAAATGTAGAGTAATAGAGTAATATTATTTAACTGAGAAAATGATGGATTACAAAAAAGAAACGTTGCCATCTAAATTTATGCAGCCATAGGGAACATAGCTGCTACGATTACTAAAAATTTTCTATCAGCACATAGTTGGAAATTCATTGAGTTTGACATCTTCACATGAGAAAGCTTCTGCTGGTGCACTTTTGTGTAAAACTCCTCACTGTGGAATGCAGTCCTCAAGATCAAAAGGCTGTATTGTCAGATGCAGTGATGGTGATGACAGAGACATAAAGTTACTAAGACACCTTGCTTCTTTTCCCATTTCTGACCATCTGAAGCTTCTTTATTCTTTGCTATAACCTATAAACAGGGAATTCAACATGTTACATGCTGAAGGTAAACAATAGTTTGATGAGAAAGCACCTTGAAGCTGAGTTCTATATTTATAAATAATGAGACAATAGCTTCAGGTGAGATACGAGTATGAATATTCTTCAGATTTTTTTTATTTTTGACATGGACACATTAAAGATTAAATAAAATGTGCTGGTATTTAGGAAGTTGTTTTTCATATTATGATACATATTGACTTTCACTAATGGTATTACTCACCATGTCTCTTTTTTATATAACACAAATTGCAAATGCTACAAACACTGTTTATCATGTTGGGCAGCTGCATTTGTAAATGCAATTGCTTAAGTAAAATACAACAATTCCAAATTAATGCATGAATTTCTAGAAAATTATTGTTACATTGGGTGGATTAAGTATAATTGTATGATATTGACATAATGAACAAATGCTCAGATAAAACACCCTATCAAGTGTGGGGGATTCAATATATATTTACTTAAAACAATCAAGCCTGTGGATTAAAGAAAATTCTCCCTACACATGACTAGAAAAATCCACTAGGTATGTTTTTTGTGAAACATTGATAAAACCCTCTAAGAAATGCATCATGTCAATATCCATAAACAGAGCATCTGCTAATGATCAGGTCAGTGTTTGGTAGAAAGAAAATGGTGCTACTATAAAGTCAGGATCAGTCTCTAAGGTTATTATTAGCTGTTCCTAAGTTTGGAGCAGCCTAATAGCCAAAAATAAAAAAAGTTAATTTATCAAGCAGTCATAGTGACTGCTTGATATAAACTGGCAAGAAAAAAAAGTTTTTGTTTTTTTTTACAAAGTGTAAAAAAATTAAATAAAGTGTAAAAAAATGTAAAAAAATGTAATAAAGTGTAAAAAAATTTAATAAAGTGTAAAACAAAATTAGGAAAATAAAAATTACAGCAAAAATCATCTCAATTATTTTGTGTAGTTCCCTCCATATTCCTACTCCCTTAAAATGAATAAGTGACATATAACACTAAGGGGTCTATTCACAAAGCTGCCGAGGGCAGCCGAGTGGATGACCGATCAGAAGTGAAGTGAGCCGAACACTGTTCGGCTATTCACTTCAGGCTGGTACGGCTGATTTCAGCCGTACATTGGCTGAAATCAGCCGTACATCGGCTTGCTTCGTGTGGCAATTATAGTTGTTTTTGATAAAGAGATAACAAACAGTACTATGATACAAACAAGTATGAGAATTTACACGTGATTTATTCTTTACTCTCCTGAAAAGAAATGCACAGACTTGTGTATCAGCAAGCTCAAATGTGGACCACACGGTGAGGCTAATGGCACTGCTGTTGTGAAAACATGGTTTGAACAGCACGTATAAACTTAAGATTTAATCTTGCAAGTGCAAATGAAGACAGACTAACTGGCTTCTACAAAAGATGGACAAGGATGGGTAACATAATGATTGTGTATCTTTTCTTTCAACACTTAACATGGGTAATTTATTGTTCTTCCATCAATCAGTCCACAAACACAAATGTATTCTCATGTAACATGTTGTACCTCGTGATCCATGAAACCCTGCACTAGTTTTTGTTTTTTTTGGATTCCACAGTAATCACTTACTAGAGACCATTATGTGTGGGTAGGTTGAGTATTAGCAATCTTATTGGCATAGTATACATTTTTATTTATCCTGTAATACTTTGGTGGATTTTAACAATTACAGTTAAAATTAATTGTGTCTAAAGTGAGGCCATCATTTCCATCATGTAGACAATGTAGCTAAAATATTTATAAAAAACAACTTTAATAGATGTTTCATCTTTTATTTATAAAAAAGGTTTGTATAAATGATATTACGTACTCTAGGGGCCTGTTCACACGCATGTTTGTGCAAAAAGACACATTTCAGTAGTTTGATTATTTTGATTGGACTCTCGATGTACATCAATGCACCTACACTATTTTCGACAATGCAAAGTACCACAATTTGCAAATTATTCACTTTTATGCAATATGGTACGGTATAGTGCAAGTGCATTTTTTATACTGTATACGTGTGTTGAGATGCCATTCTGAAGCATTTTACCACGTATTACTGAAACATGTTTTATGCACTGGTATATGTGAATCAACATGCAGTATAGTAACATTTAGTAAAACGCATGTTACTGCAATGTGCAAGAGTAAATGTAGCCTTAGTAAAGTTACTACCTAAAACTAGAGCATCATTTTATAATAATTGCTTCTATAAAAACTGTGAAAGAAGAATTTAGGGGCAAATCCTAAGACATTTTAAAACCATACATCAAGACATGTGCACGTTTTTTGTGGCAAACAGTATACCACAGAGGAGTAAAATAAGAAATAGTAGTACCGCTCTTATAGTTTCCAGCTATAAAAGCTGTATTGTCTATTTTAAGGGTGATAAACAACCCCTTCTGCACTATTAGTCCAAAACTCCTGTGCCTATCCCAACTACAATTTATATGTGGTCATTATCATAGAAGGAGTGGTGGCATAAAATAGCATGTTAAATATTTGTTACAGATTTTATCAGCCATTTTTTTCTCTTGTATGTATGCTTGGACCTGACCTCTGTTTTCATGTATCTTTGAGTTTCTTTCTTTTGTATGTTCATTCTTTTTATTTATTTGTGTTTATTGTTATGTTATGTCACCTCTGGAGAACTAAATGAGAACTGAAGAAACTAAG
The DNA here is from genome assembly GCF_000935625.1 of Nanorana parkeri. Lineage (NCBI taxonomy): Eukaryota > Metazoa > Chordata > Amphibia > Anura > Dicroglossidae > Nanorana > Nanorana parkeri. Next base: position 605,977 of record NW_017307312.1, read on the forward strand.
CAAAAGCAAATGAGTAATTGTATAATTTATAGCCATGTCACTGGAAACCATGTTTTTGAGAGGACTTTGCACCCTAAGCTTTGTGCTAATTTTAAAGGAGAACAAGCAGAGAAAAACAGCTTGCAAGTGGAAGCTACTACTGAAAAATCAATAAGAGTGAGTGACTGAGTGTGCATTATTCTGTTACAGGTAAAATCCTATGAAGTTGTGCAGTGCTCTTGAGAAGCTGCACTAAACAGAGAACAAGCTATAGAGAGACAAAATGGAGGTAGAAATAAGTGGTAAAGTCATATTGTTTTCTCATCCACTCACTTTCTTTTCGTAGGTCTATAGTGGTTGTCTCTGGTACATTTCAATTACAGTGTAGTAACTAATATCTACTCTCAATCAAATTCCATGTTGTACTTATCTAACTGTAGCAGAGTGAATGCTAATTGGTTGCTATGGGCAACTCATTTCATATGGACATAGCTCTATTCAAACAAAAATGAATTTATGGTGCACAGATCCCAAATCTCTGGGAGCCACCCCTGGTTGATTGTAAAAAATATACACAAGAGAGGAAGAAATTGGGTTTTTGTTGGCTAGCAGAGTGATAAAACCAATAGACTTCACGCCAAAAGTAAATATAAAAATACAACATTTATTTGACAAGAAAACTTAATAAAACAACAAAATGCATTGGACACATTAATTAAAATCTCAAGGGGACTCGCCCTTAGAAAGAGATCTTCCAAGAACCCCACCTTGGAGTTCCACAAATGAGGTTCACATAAACATGAGCAGAAGCAAAATATATATAAATGCAAGTGCAGTATTAGAACCAGTACAACATCATTGGTACATCATTAGGAAAATAAATCTTCTAGTGGAACAGACAGGGTGGGTATGGGGGTGATATTAGAAAAGATAGTACATGCATGAATCTAGTCGCACTGGACGCACTGTTGGCCCAGCAACCAAAAATGCACGCTGGGACTCCAGTGCGTCCCCCAAACCAAAAATAGTCAAACTAGAAAAGATGGTACATGCATGAATCTATAACCAGCCTTTATAGCAGGACGCACATTTTACATAGCTCTATTCAATGTATCACTCAAATGTAAGTAAAAAAGCACACTAGTCTTCTGCCTTGTTCATCCCCCAAGCCAAGCCTCATTTGTAAGATGAAAGACAACAGCTCTTGTGTTTTGTTATGCTGCACTTTATATGTAACAAATCAAAGTCAGTGGCTACCTTTGGTTATAGGCTCATAAGCAAAACTTCTATGTAAATAATGTTATTAAGGGACAACAAACTACAATAAATAATATAGGATTTCTTGTCATATTTGAAGTCAAAGCTGTAGCCGTAGCTGTAGTGATCTATAATTTAGAGGGTGTGTTTATTTTATGGAATGAGGATTTAACCATTCCTTATATTTTTATGTGATTATTATCCACTGGGCAGAGGGCAATGAATAAAGGAGAACATAAATAATGGATCTATGTATCATCAATTTATAATCTATTGAGGTTTGACAGAGAGAAAGACATTGCAATTGAAACATAACCACGTAGTATAGAAGAAAGTCATTTTTAATATATGTCCTAAAACTTTAGATGGTTTTATTGTGGTTTTAGATAAAATAACATTGAACACTTAGGCTGAATTCACATTGTTAGTTGCGGTAATGCATGGTAAAATTTACATTTTACTGTGCTTTACCAAAAAGCATGGTGACAAATTAACTGTAGTACGCTGTAGTGCCATTCACTATGAATGACACGCCAACACACAAAACCAAAGTACTACAATAAAATCTGCATTTCTTTTTACATGTTCTGTAAACACCTGATAACACAAGTTCTAATGGGCCTGCACTTTTTCTTCTAATACAGAGCACTACATTTGAATGGCATTTCAACGCACATCCCTGAAGCACCACCGCAAACCTGCATTTTAGCACACCACAAACATCTTTTTATTGTGGTGCATTAACATGCAGATAGTTCTCAGTAAAACTTGCATTACCATGTGTTGACAGCCCATTCCAAAAGAATGGGCTCTCTTAGGCACCTTTTACACCAGCATTTTGATAAGGTCCACCTGATCAGAAGCCTAATGTTATTTTACGGGCAGCCAAATCTAAACGGTATGCATCTTTTTACATCCAGTTACCCTCAGTACCGTTTCAACAGACCTGAACCATGCTGGTTTAGAGGTAAACTGATATGGACACATGTCTGTTTACATACAATTCCCTATAGACCAACATGGGTCCAGTACAACTGCACGGACATAGATGTCATCCGTAACATATGTTCTAATCAGAAGAAGATCCATGCATGGATCTTCTGTGGATCGGAACTAAAGGCACCCATCTGAAAGGGGCCTTACTGCAACACATATAACTACACAACATAAAATATTTATTCTGTGGCCCCTAAATTGTATGTAAACCCTAACATTAACTTTCTGTTATGTGCTCCCTTTTGGTCCATTAAATATACAATAGAAATCAGTTGATCATATCTGCTCATTAAGTGGAAAATAAAATATTTTGATTGTGTCAGAAATTTTGGGGTCTATTCACAAAGCTGCCGAAGGATATGGCCGTAGCTTCGGCCGATCCTTCGGCTGGCTTCGGCCCCAGGACCCCTTCGGTTCAGTAGAACCGAGGGGGTGCTGTACGGGCTATTCACAATAGCCCGTACAGCTCCCGATCACGGCCGAGCAGCTCAGTCGAGCGCTGAGCCGTGCTGAAAGCCGAAGCTGGCCGAGCGGCCGGCCAGTGGCCGGCCGACAGCCTGCTTCTGACAGCTGGGCGGAGCCAGCCGTGATCTTACGGCTGGCTACCCTCGGCAGCTTTGTGAATAGACCCATTGGAGTTGTTCTGTGTCCCAGTTTCTACCTGCACTATAGAAAAATGAGTTCCTATTATGTGAAGATGAGGAAAATTAGAGAGATTCAGAAGTTTAACAACAGACAGCTGGGTAGGTGCTGATACCAATTCTGCAGTTTCCGTCTACAAAAAGGCATGTGATGTAATTCTACAAGAGAAAATTAGGAGTTGGGTGATTTTCTGGCAGATCAGCAGGTATTGTTCTGCGTGTACACATATCTGAAATCATCAACAGAAACCCACATAGGGATATACACCTTGGGAATTAACTCTAACAAGTATTACAAATATATAAATCTTTATTAGACATTCAAATAAAAAGAAAACAATTAAAACAAATGGTTAAACCTCAAACCTGCATGATATCAGTATTAGACTTGTGCGCCATTAAAAAATTTGTTCCGTTACGGAACGTCCGTTATTTCGTATTTCCTAATTCGTGTCCGAAACTCAATACAGATTCGTACGAAATACGAATTTTCGTTCGTTTCGGCACATTTTCGTAACTTTACGAACATTTACATTATGATGAAGTTAAAAAGCAAAAATACCTTTGTTAATATTGGAGTCGATGTGGTAGTTGTTTTTTTATCCGAAATACGAATTCCGTTAACGGATTCCGTATCCGAATTTCGTATTTGGTATTTTAAAAAAAACTACCATCAACTCCAGTATATTAACAAATGTACTTTGCTTTTTAACTTCAATATAACGAATGTTCGTAACGGAACGAAAATACGTCAACGGAATTTCGTATTTCTTGCCTTTATTGTAATGCAACTGTCAGCAGCAGAAGAGAAAACCTCTGATGATCGGTCAACCCAACGAAATACGAATTCCGTTAACGGATTCCGTATCCGAATTTCGTATTTGGTATTTTAAAAAAAACTACCATCAACTCCAGTATATTAACAAATGTACTTTGCTTTTTAACTTCAATATAACGAATGTTCGTAACGGAACGAAAATACGTCAACGGAATTTCGTATTTCTTGCCTTTATTGTAATGCAACTGTCAGCAGCAGAAGAGAAAACCTCTGATGATCGGTCAACCCAACGAAATACGAATTCCGTTAACGGATTCCGTATCCGAATTTCGTATTTGGTATTTTAAAAAAAACTACCATCAACTCCAGTATATTAACAAATGTACTTTGCTTTTTAACTTCAATATAACAAATGTTCGTAACGGAACGAAAATACGTCTACGGAATTTCATATTTCCTGCCAGTGTATTGTAATGCAACTGTCAGCAGCATAAGAGAAAACCTCTGATGATCGGTCAACCAAACGAAATACGAATTCCGTTAACGGATCCCGTATCCGAATTTCGTATTTCGTATTAAGAAAAAAACTACCATCAACTCCAATATATTAACAAATGTACTTTGCTTTTAACTTCAATATAACGAATGTTCGTAATGGAACGAAAATACGTTAACTGAATTTCGTATTTCCTGCCAGTGTATTTGTATTGTAATGCAACTGTCAGCAGCAGAAGAGAAAACCTCTGATGATTGGTCAACCAAACGAAATACGAATTCCGTTAACGGATTCCGTATCCGAATTTCGTATTTCGTATTTTTAAAATAACTACCATCAACTCCAGTATATTAACAAATGTACTTTGCTTTTTAACTTCAATATAACGAATGTTTGTAACTGTAATGATTGAGCGTGTTTGGCTGAGGCTCTCAGCTGCGGAGAGGCTTTGTGGATGGCTCAGGTGGGGGGTTCACACTTACACTCTTTAGTGTGGCTGAGTGAGGTTGGAACCCTTAACTCATCATATGCCACCACAGGCTGTAATTGCAGAGATAACAACAAGTGAACCTTCCCTCTTTGCAATATTGTGGTTAGTTGGGGCCTGTGGGGATTTGTAGTTCAAAATAAAGTAGTTCACTCCGCGAATGCAAAAAACTATAGCAACTACAGCAACTTGGCAGAGGAAAGAAAAGTAGTCCCGTATTTGTTTTGGTATACAGTAGTTCACTCCACTAATGCATAACACTATTGCAGGCTTATCAAACAGTAATTAGGAGTACTCCTGAGCAACCCCCCTTTGTAGAGCAGTGTCTCTTTAAACCCCACTGAGTTGCAGGCAATGTAAACAATTACAGAGTCCAGGATGTACTTGCGGTTTGTTGGGGTATTCAGAGCCCTCCAGGAGTACAGGGCGAAGGATCACTGCTGTGCTGGAAGTCCGGATTACAATGCTGCTGGAGTGAAAGGTTCATGTGCTGGAGCAGAGGTATGAGCCCTAAGAAATTGCTCAACGTTCTACCTCGCTAGAACATTGAGCAAGTGTGCCTTCCAGGCTTTTATGAGTAGGCAGGTGTGTTGGGGCGGAGCAGTCAGCAGAGGCCCTCCCGAACGTCTCCTAGCAACGGGATGCTTCCGAAGGGCCAGGCTGCTACGCCCTCACTCCTATGTGTGAGTCCGAGGGAGACGTCTGGAGGGAGGAGCCGAGTACGCAAGCCTGCCGGCCCGTCTCCTAGCAACGAGACGGCGCTGCGGTTCGTGACAGTAACGGAACGAAATTCCATCAACGGAATTTCGTATTTCCTGCCTGTGTATTGTAATGCAACCCTCAGCAGCAGCGGATCCGTATTTCGGATTAAAAAAAGAAATCTTGTCATGTTGTTCAACCTCATTTACAGGGGTAATATTAGTTCCTGTTTCAAAGAAATTCGGATCCGAAATTCGTTAATGGAATTTCGTATTTCGGATATAATTCGGAAACTGCAATTCAGATTTCGGATGCTTCCGAATTTACGAATTTCAGGAAAATTCGTACGAATTTCGATTCGTAACTAAACGAATCGCACATGTCTAATCAGTATGTAGTATATTAGTGAGTTAATTCCCAAGGTGTATATCCCTATTGGGTTTTCAGTTGATGATTTCATATTTAATTTGTGTTTCAATACCCCTTGGGTATTTTGTATTTTCCGATAACTCTTTACTCAACTACTCTGGTTTCACCTGAAGCCCCCCTTATATGTGATTGGATGTACACATATCTGTTTCCAGTTGAGTGTATCTGAAGGCAACAAATTCTGTAATTTCATTTCTTGTGGGTTGCACACCTATGAATATCAGACAATTCCTTGGACTTTGCATTTTAAATTTATATTTTGTATTATTAAAAAATTGTTTTCAGTGGCCATTGGCACTGCAGTTTAATGGCAGATTGTCAACAGGCCGAAATATGAAGACAGAAGTTACAGAGGGTGCCATGAGCCCTTCAGTGCTTGTAAAAGGACTCACAGGAAGAGGTTTAAATGGGGACTAAGATGACTGTCTATCCCCACAAAATCCAGTGGTGTTCTCTTTGCAGCATCCTTACTAGCGACCAAAACTTCCACCCAGTTTACATTTCCATGCCTGCCTGTTTGTGCTTGGCCAGGGCAAGGATAGCCTTACCCCACACCATCATCACAGACAGACATCCTTCTTAAAAAAAACAAAGCTACAGCTCTTAGGTTTGTAAGGATAAAAATGGCTACTGGCACCAAAGCTTGATGAATGTGCCAACAGGCCTAAAAGTGAAGGCATAAGTTTCAGAAAGGTGTCTTTGTCATAGTCCTAAGCCTTTGTGACTATGTTGGAACTGGGAATCACCATTAATTCTTACATGGGGTCAGAAGCCCATGACTAGCAAAGGTACAATGGGCAGAAGAAGGATCCCTTGCAACATCAGGAAATGCCACACCCATGACTTGTGATGGCTGAAATATACCTTCATAGCTCCTCCTCCTTGGAGTCCCAGGGGTAGAACCAGTGTACAGAGAGAGTGCCATAAGATTGCCACCTAGGACTGGACCTCTAGTGTTCTGTCTACAAAAAAAATTAAACACTGGATGCTGTGTGCACCTCCTTGATGGCCCTGCAGGCTGTAGGTCTAATTTTATGGGAAAACAGACACCTCTGTGTGGCTAGAGTCTCTGCATTTTGACCCGTTGGTGCTGCCATCAAAATATGTGAGGGCTGTAGCTCTAATTTCATGGTGACACAGACACCTCTCTTTGGCTTGTGTCTGGTAGGGTACATCTTCAGTTAAGTCCTCATCCTCCACCACATAAATAGCTTCAAACACGCTTCATCCAAGTGAAAATTACATTAAAAAAAGGTTCGCCCCACATCTGTTCTTTAGTTTGAAATAGGTTTTCTACTATTCATCCTATTTATCACTGAGTGAAAGTAGATTTGTTCTGAAACTCTCCCAATTTAATGTGGGGAATGTGTACTTTAAAGTGCTCCTTGTCTTTGGAGCTGTGGATTTTTAACTTATGCAGGGTGCTAAACCTGTGTTTTTATTACAGATTCAGAACTTCCATGGTTAATTTTTTGGGGCTTTTTTTTAACTCTAAAAAAAAAATGATGCCCCCCTTCTTTCTCAGACAAAGCTGTCTGGCACACCAGGCATGCAGGCTGGTATCCAGCTTGGACAGAGGTGTGCAGGCCCCCTGCTATGCTCTTACTAACCCACATGCCTTTCTGCATTGTGGGAGTGCTTTTATGGGTCCACCCAAAGCACCCTAGTCTGATGCTGACTGGCATGGGACTCTTCGGCAACTCCAGTGCCCAGGAGGGGGTCAGAAAGGGAGGGCTCATGATCCATCTATCTGCCCCCTCACAGAGGGAAAGTAGGTGGTTACCCCCTTCCTGGTAAACTAGCTTTGAGGCCCCATGGACACATAACCAGTCCATTTGTAAGAGAAAAATGTAAATAAACACCATAGAAAAAAAATCCATAATTACACTATTTTTAACTAATGTTTACTTTCCAGGTTCCAGAAATGCCCAGAGGTGTCCAACAGCATTCACATTCTACAATAGTGCTGTCAGAAGCTGATATATTAAAAAAGGCCCACATAAAAAAAGCTCTTTGGTTTTTACCTGTGGGACAGTGCTGTCAGCGGACGTCCAATTTTGCTTCAGTGAAAACAGGTCACAGCATACTACTGGTTAATTTCTATTCACTTTTCAAAGCAGTTATTGTACTGATTGATAAAAAAGAATATGTCACTACAAATGTTGCCTGCCAAAATGTGTTTTTCAAACTGAAATGGATCACTTCAGGTCCTGCTGTAAGGCAAGGTATTTGTAAAAAAAAATTGAGCTGCCAGTGTATGCTGCCCCCAAGACTGCCTTTTAACACATCCCTAAACAGGTTATTTAAAGGATTTGTGTATTTTCAATGTTGCCCTCAAAGCCACATGAAAAGATTTTATTTAATTGGTACAACACGTCTATTACTGCTTGATATCAAATCTGGACATCTGGACAGAGAGTAGGGCTGTGGGAGGTAGCCAGCAGGCCCACCAACTACAGGCTGCCTGCAGAAAACTAAGGGATCTATTCACGAAGCAGCCGAAGGATCTAGCCGTAGCTTCGGCTGATCTTTTCGGCTAGCTTCGGCCCCAGGACCCCTTTGGTTCAGTAGAACCGAAGGGCTGCTGTACGGGCTATTCACAATAGCCCGTACAGCTCCCGAACATAGCTGAGTGGCTCAGTCGAGCCGAAGGCATATGCCTCGGCTCGGCTGAGCCGCGCTGAAAGCCGAAGCTGGCCGAGCGGCCGGCCATTAGTCTGCCGACAGCCTGCTTCTGACAGCTGGGCAGAGCCAATTTTATTTAATTGGTACATGTCCCCCATGGGAGTGCCCAGCTTTCAATGCTTTTTTTGACAATAGTTTGCCTATTAACTTTAACATTCCTAAAAACCCTTGGAAAATTAAACCCGGGCAGATTCACTGATCTTGTGATAAAATAGTTTTGCTAACTCCTCCATGCTAGTTTGCAGAGGAGAAGGAGAAAGAAGAGGATGCATTAGCAGCAGTCACAGACTACTGGTTATTCTGTGCCTGGAAGGAGGAAGAACAAGGCTTTGTCAGCCACTCAATTACCTCCTCTGTGTGTTGTGGTTGTATAGCATGGCCACTCTTAAAAAATGCAAATAAGCCCTGCATCTAGATGCTGTGGCTTAACCACCACTTGGGTCTTCAAAACATGATTTCCCTTTACTACCCCCTGTGTTTAGAAGCTCTGCCTCTCTCTTTAGGCTTGCTTGACATTTTGAATAAAGGGGATTTCCTAATTTTAATTGCAACTATAGCAATATGGTGAAAAAATATTTAAATCCTTTGTGCACCATACTTTATGACACAAGTAAGCAAAAAAAATGTAAAAAATATATGTACCAAAAAAAAGAAACCTCAACACTACTTTGTTAACCTAGCCAAGTATCTATCTATAGATCTCTCTCTCTCTCTCTCTCTCTCTCTCTCTCTCACCCTTCCCGTCTGCAGCGTCTGACACATTCAGCCGCACAAGTACCGCGGGAGGATAGGAGAGCGGTCAGTGAGCCGATAGCGATCCACCAGTGCTCGCTTTGTGATCGACTGGTAGATCGCGATCGACCTAATGGGCACCACTGTGCTAAGGATACTTAGTTTCAAAAAAGTGGCAGTTGTTTTCAGCTGAGCCACGACATTTGAAAAGGACAGTCACGTGGCTAAAGCAAAGATCCTTTTCCTTGTGGTAAGGTGAGGTCTATAACTTGAGCCTAAATTGTCATATATAACTACAGTGAAAGGGTGAAAGAGTGAAAAGAGAAAGTGAAACAGTGAAAGAGATCTTATAAAGCAGCACACTCCTCTCCTTGCATTATAAAACAAAAATATCAAATGTTTCCATCACAAAAAATGTTACCAGGACAACGAGGCATATAAAACAAAAAGGTATTAAGAAGACACAAGAAACGTATACAAAATAAATACATTTTCAAGACATTGCCAATGAGGCAGCATGAGAGATAGAGATAGTGTGATATATATAGTGTGTGCATATATATATGTGTGTGTATATATATATAAAATGTGTGTGTGTGTGGGAAAAAAAAGATAAAACAAAAAAAAATTAAACTGCAGAAGTTTTGGGGGAGCAGCTAAATGGCAACTACAGTTGTTGCTGCCACACACAAGAAGGGAATGACAATGAGGGGAATTTATCAAAACTGGAGCAGACAAAATCTGGAGAAGCTGTGCATGGTGACCAATCAGCTTCTCTGTTTAATTTTCAAAGGTTAACTGAACAAACTGAAGGGAGAAGCTAATTGGTTGCCTTGGGAAACTACTCCAGATTTTGTCTGCTCCAGTTTTAATAAATTCCCCTCAATGTATTTTGGTACTGCTGAAAAGTGAAGCTTACTAACTATACTATGAAATGGTTTTACCACTGGACAATTTGTACAAAGTTAAGGGATTCAACTTAATTTTTTTTAAAGTAAACTTTCCTATATCTGTTAAATCTGTTGTTGTTGCTACTACTTCCAACATTCAGTTCACGTCTATTACTGCTTGATATCAAATCTGGACATCTGGACAGAGAGTAGGGCTGTGGGAGGTAGCCAGCAGGCCCACCAACTACAGGCTGCCTGCAGAAAACTAAGGGATCTATTTAAGAAGCAGCCGAAGGATCTAGCCGTAGCTTCGGCTGATCTTTTCGGCTAGCTTCGGCCCCAGGACCCCTTTGGTTCAGTAGAACCGAAGGGCTGCTGTACGGGCTATTCACAATAGCCCGTACAGCTCCCGAACATAGCTGAGTGGCTCAGTCGAGCCGAAGGCATATGCCTCGGCTCGGCTGAGCCGCGCTGAAAGCCGAAGCTGGCCGAGCGGCCGGCCATTAGTCTGCCGACAGCCTGCTTCTGACAGCTGGGCAGAGCCAGACGTGATCTCACAGCTGGCTCTGGTCACAGGCAGAGAGATCAGAGTCCCTAGTTACCAGCTAACCAGGGACACTGATCTCCAGACAGCAAACTCTCCTGGGCGCTCTGGGTGTCTCCCGCTCCCGGCCGCCCAGGAGATAAACACTGCTTTTTCTTCTTTTTTTTTTTATTCTGACACGGAGCGTGTCAGAATAGAAAAAAATAAAAATGTGCCCATAGGAATGCATTGCTAGATTCCTATTGGCTATTTCAATTTGCAATAGCCAATAGTAAACTAGCATTGCTCAAAAAAGATACAGTCCCCCTTAAATAGAAATCCCTAAAAAGTGGAAATGATCTGATGAATAGATCACAACAAGTAATATAATATAACAAAATTTATTGAATTTCAACACTATACTTATAAAGACACCTATAACACAACATTTAAAAACAGTTAAAAAGCGCTTCCCTAGAATCACCTGTGTATAATGATACGGGTACTGAACATTAGAATCTCCTACGGGGCAGGAAGTCTCTGATGTGAGTGAGATACAGATATATCCACAATAGAGAAAACGGAGTTGTACTCACATTCTATGTAACCGGTAAAAAGATAATCCTAATTGGATCCCACAACGATACATGCATGTAGTTGTTTTGGAAGGAATGTATCCTTATGTAGCAGTTTCACTCCATATGATCCGTATCATTGATGAATCTGAAGTTCCATAGGTACTTATCCCCCCATTCGGTTGGACTCACACCACTGCACGGAGCAAGGCTATCAACCCTAAAAAAGGAGCCTCCAACATGGGTTCCCGACCTGAGCGGCCGCACTGTAGAGTGGAGTGTGGTGGGGTCTCCACAGCGGTGTACCCAGTGACACGGCAGTGAGACGGCACGAGACGGAGGCTGCGTATAAAACACACTGGCTTTAACTCGCCTACGTCTCCTGGTTTAGTGCCTCGGCTGAAATAAACAGTGATTCGCTCCTGTCTCTCAGGTTTTGCTGTGGTAGACCGGAACCGCTGTCACCGTGATCGGCAATATCCGCACCGGGTTTGATGGGTCTATTTCCTTCGGAGGCTATAGAGGTTCTTTGCTTTCGTTCTCACCCGAACGTGTAAAGATCAATAGAAGGTGTCTTTGGGAAGCTGAAACACACGCTATCCTGACGCGTTTCCCCCCGATGTGAATAGCCCGTACAGCACCCCCTCGGTTCTCCTGAACCGAAGGGGTCCTGGGGCCGAAGCCAGCCGAAGGATCGGCCGAAGCTACGGCCAGATCCTTCGGCAGCTTTGTGAATAGACCCCAAAGTTTCACACGGGTTTACTGCATTGATCTGGAACAAATATATAAAGCACACCAAGGTTTAAGTAAAAATACACATCTTTTGTACTTAGACAATATTTGCTTATCCTGGAGTTCAGCTTGAAAATTGCCAGAATTTAGTATCAATATTTGCCCCACCTAAACTTAAATGGTGTTTCCTGCTTTTTGTGGTTTTGTTGACTTCAAGCAGTATTCCATAAATCCCCCAAATCGAGCCCAGGCAGACTTGCTAACCTCTGGAAAGAATATAGGAAATATTATTTTCAATAACAGAATGACTTTTGCTGCCCACTGCCTTCTGTCAATCAGCAGAGGAGTGGACCTGGAATGCTGGCTTTAGGCCCCTGTAAATGGAACCTCAGCGGCTAAAGCTGTACTCTGCTTACCTGGAAGTGATTCTGATGGCTGAGCTGCTGCCAGATCGCTTCCAGAGACTGGTGAACAAGGTCCTCCTGCCTTGCTTCTCGGGCTCCGCTGCCCCTCCTGCAGGCCTGGGACCAGCATAATGGGTATCAGCAGGAAATGAGGAGAGAGAACGGCGAACATACATTTGCCGATCTACTCCCCTCTGAATGGAGCCAGAAGTGATGCTGATTTGCATCACTACTGGCTCATCAGCTGTCATTGCCAGGCTAGAGAAGCTGGGAAAGAAGCTATTCAAGCACAATCTGCACTTGAAAAGCTTATTTGAAGTGGAAAGGTGACACTACGGGTCTAATAGATCCCTAATGTCACCCTAAAGAGAACCTGTCACCACTACCATGCTATCAAATAGTTGGCTTGTGTGCCCCCTTTGTGATAGCAATGAAGTTAACTAAAACAAGTTTTAAGAAAAGTAAAGTTAAAAAAATAAATTTAAAAAATACATAAAAACTTTGAAGTCCCCTGCCTCCACGAACGAACAAATACTAATATAAACATGCATTAGGTATGCAAACAGCAATTGTGCTACACATGTTGGGTATCACCACATGCGCCAGAGTAAGTGCAATAAATCTAGAGCCAATATTCATGGATGACTCTAAACTGATGACCTATACAGTCTTTTAAACAGTTGCACACAATTTTTCAGCTTGGCGTGTTGGGTATCTATTTACTCAGCACAACCTCATCTTTTATATTTAAAAAAAAATGTATATCATAACATGGTTGGGGGATGACTTATGAAAGTGTTACAGAACAGTAAGACTTTCATACACAGTTTCAGTGACAGCATACATAGCAGCGTAAATTTGGTTGTGAAATTATTATTTTTCTCTTACAATTAGCATGGCTTACATGGAGCAACAGCACCCCAATCTAATTTATTTCAGTTTGAAAAAAGAAAACAAAAATATACAACAGAAAAAGAGAACAGGCAGATGCTTTATTAGAGGAAATAGGAGACTGCAGATGATTTAGATACGTAAAATTGGCCAGCAGCCAGAACATTTTATTGAAATGGGCTAGGCCTAAATTTATTAGCAACAAAGAGCACAGAACCATGTTTTATTACAAGAACTAAGATACTGCAGAGGATATAGCAGTGTAAAGTTGACCAGCAGCAGGATAGTTTTAATTGAAGAATATGGATAATCTTCGGGTTCACAGTTTGCATGCCCTCTGAACATCTGGCTGCTACAACTTCCTGCTCAGGGCCCCCAGTATTGGTTGCTAGAAAGCTGGCAGCTGCCTGAACCCTAACAATCAAGCCACCTCTGTCCTAGCAACCAGTGCCACTGTGCAAGTCACACAGTGCCATTGGTTGTTATGGTTCACGAGGTGACCAGCATTACAGCAGTGAATGATCCGACTGCCTGCTGCCTTATTTCAAATTGAAAACAAGCAGGCAGACTTCCCAGGTGATGTAATTGACCAAATATAGTCATAACCATATTTGATCAATGACATTAGCCAGCATCACTGGCTGGTTTGTTGGTATTCAGCAGTCAGCCAAGGAAATGGTGATACACATCATACATTGGTCATCATATTTGTATCTGTGGGACGTTATTCATCATGATTGATGAAAGTTTTGCATACCTGGACAACATGATTGTCTTTGGATCTCCATCATGGTGCATTATTTGGGGAGGAACCTTTCCAAGCCAGCAAGGACAATGGTCTGGTTCAGTGTTGGGGATGAACCCCATACTTGTTTTGTGTGAAGTTTCTACTTAAAATCTATGCAAGATCCTCATTAAGGATTAGGGGGACATCAAGCAGTTTTTTATTGGGATGTGTGAGGTTCACCCTTAAAAACCATACCAGACCCTCATGAAGCATATGGGTGAGGTATGGATTTTGGGTGGGCACTCACTATTTTTGTACAAATGCAGCAAAGTGACCAGGAAATGGCATTTAGTGGCAAATATTTGATTTTTTTCTTTCTAAATGTCACTTTTGCTGGAGTACATCCTACAGATGCACCACTTCAAGTGCACATTTAAGGCATTCCCCAATAATTTTATTTAAAGGAATTGTTTATTTTTAATGTAGCTCTTTATATCGTAATAAAAAACCTTCTCCCCAATAAAAGGAATTTGTTAAAAATGTGTTTTGCATTGGTCTATGCTCTCCATGGCAGTGCTTAGCTAACCATGTTCTTTTCCCTAAAGCTTGCAAATTGGCCTTGAATAGACCTGAAAAATCTGAAGATTTGTCACCAATAGAATTCAGTTATTTTCGGGTGCTATGTTTGGAGTTTGTGGATTTTTTCATTTGCTCGGCAATTGTCCAGGGTGCATAGGCATGCACAGCCTATTGCAATGGGGGTGCGCACACAAAAGTACAACACACACACATATATATATATACCACGGTGGTATAAGTACATATATACATGCACAGACCTGAGGCAGCATGTATTCCCATCTTTTCAACTGTTCCTTTCCTATTCCAGCAGGGGTGCAGTCAGGGGCATATCTGCCGTGAGGCAAACAAGGCGTTTGCCTCGGGCGGAAGATTCCGGCAGGGCGGCGAATGTACCGGCCCGTGAGACGGTACTTTGTGGCCAGCAGCCAGCTCACAAGTCAGGTACGCGGTCCTTGACCGCGTACCTGACTTGCGGGAGCAGCTACACGGTCTGTATCTCTGTCGGATGCAGACCGTGTAGCTGAGTCTGTGCCGGCACCTGGATCCTTTCGGCCAGCGCTCTTTCAGTGAACGCTGGCCGAAAGGATTGTGCAGGATCGATTGATGAGGTCTGCAGCAGACCTCATCAAACAATTGCCGACAGACCAGGACGGATGTGCCGCCTCACAGCCTCCTCCCTGCAACAAGGTAAGCAGGAGAGGGGGCTCTGAATAGGTGCCGGGGGGGGGGGGCTAGCGGTACACGGACTGGGGTTGTTTTCATATACAGGTGGAACTCGAATAATTAGAATATGGTGCAAAAGTTCATTTATTTCACTAATGCAACTTAGCTGTCTACCAGGAGATTTTGGAGCACTTCATGCTTCCTTCCGCAGACGATCTCAATGGGGATGCTGACTTCATTTTCCAGCAGGAATTGGCACCTGCCCACACTGCAAAAAAATTTCTGAAATTGTGGATCTGGGATTTCATGAGCTGTAAGCCATAATCATCACAATTAAAAGTTTATATTAGTGTCTGTAGTACCAAACCGGATATAGCTATATTTTCTTTTAAAGTATGAAATTTGGCAAGCGGCCCCCAAGAGAGAAAAACATTTGTCGAGTGGCCCCTGAGACGGAAGAGGCGGGGGGCGCAGACGGAGCTCCAGTCGGGCGGCGAAGATGACAAGGAGGCCGCGTCGGGCGCCAAGGATGAGGAGGACGTGTTCCAAAGAGGTCAGGCCGTGCAAGGTAAGAGGACTGTGCTGGCAAAGCCCACCACAGATCCTGCACAACCCCCCTGAGATGCTGCAGGATCTGTGGGGGGCTTTGTCGGGTCTCAGGGGGCTTTGCAGGATTCACAGGGGGCTCTGCAGCCTGCAAAGCCCACCACAGATCCTGCAGAGCCCCCCTGAGATTCTGCAGGGTCTCAGCAGGATCGGTTGGGGGCTTTGCTGAGTCCCAAGGCGGCTTTTCAGGATCTGGGGTGAGCTATGCGAGGTCTATGGTGGACTGCAGGGTCTCAGGGGGGCTGTGCAGGATCTGTGAAGGGCTCAGCCGGGTCTCAGGGGGGCTTTGCAGGATCTGTGGCGGGCTCTGCGGCGGGCTCTGCGGGGTCTATGGTGGGCTTAGCAGCCTGAGACCCCGCAGAGCCCACCACAGATCCTGTAGAGACCACCACAGATCCTGCAGAGCCCACCTGAGACCACAGCCAGGTGGGGTAAATTTAGTGTATGGGGAGGGCGCCCCAGTTTTGTCTTGCCTAGGGCAGCCCTAAACCTAAATACACCACTGGGTGCAGTAATGAAGCAGGGAGCCTGGCAGGTAGTCATATGACCACCCACCCGATGGGTGGGGAGATGCAAAGCCTTTACACATCTCTCAGCCCAGCTCTTAGAGACATAACTCTCCACCAGCACCTCCCCCCTACACTGATAATGCATCATTCTGCACCACCGCCCCACACCCCCACCATCCCAGCCACCTGAGGTTTCATAAAAGCTAAGGACACCCCTGTCTCCATAGATCATCCTTCTTCTCAACATAAATCTTCAATATACCTGTGGGTGGAGGTTCAGATCCTGCTGAATTTACATGCCTGCTCCATCTGTAGCATTGCAGATTTCATAGACCTTATTGTTGAGGTTGCATCTCCATTCCCCTTTCATCCTGGCCAATCACAAAATGAAGCCTGGTGCCATTTGTTTTGTGATTGGCCATTAGGAGAGAGGGGTGGAGATGTGACAAAAGCACTGACCTACAGCTGAAGTGGACAGGGAAGTTCGGTGGGAGCCGTTCTTCCATCTGCAGTTATAGTGAAGATGTATGGTGAGAAGGAGAGGGCAAGCAGAGGTAAGTCTCCCACCCTCTCTCATGGTATATGGAGTAAGCTGAAGCTCATCAGGTAAAACACGGTGGTGTAAGTATAAACCACTGTGAGAGGGAGCTGTGGAGTGTTGGCCTGCTGTATGCTAGGAGTTGTAGACCCAGGAGGCAATGTCAGCACGTTAGCGGTTACTGGACCCTCTTCTTCCTTCCTGGGCCGTGAAGTGCCAACCTTGCCTCCTGGGAATACAGGTTCCAGCATGCAGCAGGCCAATGCTCGGCAGCTCCCTCCTGCAGTAGTTGATACTCACCAGGGCCCAGCCAAACATGTGGCCACTGCAACCCTGATAGTTCCACCAGTGTTAGCCAATGTTTGGCATCCAGAAAATTTCCTCTGTCTGACCTGCCTGTTGCTGTGGTAGACAGTGGTGGAGAGCCAGGGCATGGTACCAGCTGCAACCGATATGACCCTGGTAGTTTGTCACTGTCTCCAAGCTGTAGAGAGACTGCAAATCTCAGCAATACATTATAAAGCAGAATAATATCAAGCTACATTTTCTGTGTTGCTCCTGAGTAGTAGCCTGATGTCTCCAGGGTCTCAGCAGGGCTGTGCGGGCTTTCAGGTGGGCTGTGTGGGAGTCTAAGGAGGGCTGTGTGGTGTCTCAGGAGGGAGGTCTCTGGAGGGCTGTGTGTGGTCTCAAGAGAGCTGTTAAGGGTTTGCAGGGGTCAGCAGGCCTGAGGAGTCTCAAGTGGGTTGTGTAAGGTCTCAAGTAGGCTATGAAGGGTCTTAGGAGGGATGTGAGGGTCTCAGGAGGCTGTGCAGGGTTTTACCAGAGGGTGGGTGTGGGTAATGGGGTTCCCCGGGAAGGAGGAGATGTGTAGCCAGTGCTATATAGAGGCGGCAAGGTCAGGACGTCAGGCAGCCACTTCAGTTCAAAAATAAAGTGCCGGACATGGCTAGATGGCAAGCTGAGCAGATGATTGAATCAATAGCTCCGGCTCATCTCCGCAATTACTTGCTATTTAAACCTACCTGATTTCCTGAAACATGGGAGAAAAGAGCTCCTAGATCCCTGAAATACAGTTCTTCTCAAGGAAAAATAGGATCCACTTCTTCAATCAAACACTATTTAGATCTGCTGATAGACAAAAGAACACAAAGGGCGCAAAAACACTGGCTGGCTGGACAAGATATAGCGGAGAATCAAAGTGGTGGCACTTACATGTGGATCCTGGGATCAGGAGATGGGCGGCCAGTGCGGAGGATCGGAACACTCGTGATGTGGGTCCGACTTTAGCTGGTGTGCTGCTTGAAGGAGTTCATCCACAGAAGGCTGTGAGCGAGAAGAGGGAACTTTGTCCGTAGTGCCGCTGGGAGGCTGCGGGCTATGGGCGGTGTGGAGGAGAACCAGGGGGAACCCGGCAGTGTCGGCAACATATAGGACTGTTGCAGCTGCGGCTGCGGCTGTGGCTGAGAATGAGGGGCTCTTCTTCCAGATGATCTGTAGGATCCATGTGGTTAAATAACAAATTACCAAAAAAGCTTGTAATCTACGATCTATTAAATTGGATGGTGCTCTGATCTAGATATATTCTGACTTATCTTGGATAACTCTACGACAACGCTGTCTATTGCACCCTCTTCTGACTCTATTAAGAGACAATAACATACCCTATAGATGGGGCTTTCCTTGCAGCCTTACTGCCAGGAGAGATGGAAAATCAGCTATGCTTAGCGTCCCTAAGGACATGCTCGCTCTTTCTTTTTGGATCTGCTTACGTTTATCAGGCTGGGCCCTTTGCCCAAATTGGACCCTGAACCTTCATTGTGGCAGAAAATCACCCCAAGAAATGTGCACGCCTTGATCTTCCTCCTGAAACACCACAGCGCAGGCCATGGGATTCTTCAGTGTTCACTACTGTTGACAATCTCCTTCAACCTTCATGTCTGCATATTTTAATATTGTGAATATCTGAGGTTTGCTGACTTTTGATTGGTTTTCACTGCTTTGCTTATAGATCTGCTTTTGATTGACCTACTAACTTTTATTCAATATGTCTTGTTTTGATTCAAATGTTCTCTTCTATAGCTCAACTGTGACTAGTCTCATAGTGGTCCTATAGATAATTGAATATAGCTTTCCTGAGACTCCAACCTACGATTACCTATTGTTCTCAACCAAATTACCCTCCCTCTACATGTACAAACTTTGTTTCCAAAAGGTTCTGCTTTATCCTCCCAGTGTACTTTGAAGAAGATATTGTTCTTTTTTGTTATTCCTACTAGAAGTTTAGGAGAAAATGTTTTACCTTTTCTGATATGATTCGGTTTCTTATAGATGCTATATTTGTTGGCCAGATTTGGCTACTATTATGTTCTTTCACACTTGTAGTTTGTTTCTTAACTTTTTCTTCCCTTTCCTGGCTTTTTATTCTCTTGACTCTGGCTACTTACTTCCTGTACTCTGTTCCACCCTGGAGTACCTGTGCCTTTGATGATGGTTTCTCCCACTGTTTGATGGTTTTTAAGAACACTGGTATATATATTTCTCTGGACAGCTTCCATCAATATTCCTCTTCTTCCGAAGTAGCTACTCTAGCTTCTCTCTATTTAACTCATCCATTATGGCTCAATGTAAACTTTTGCCCCTTAATATTAAGGCCCTCAATTCACAAATTAAGAGGAATTTGGCTCTACGGGAGCTTAAATCTTCTCAAGCTGACATTATTTTCCTCCAAGAGACACATTTTACTTCTAGAAATTAATTTTCTTTTTTATTGAAATATTATCCCAGAACTTATGCTACTTTGACAAATTCTAAGAGAGCTGGAGTGGCTGTTTTATTCAGGAAATCCTGTCTATTTACACCTGTTGAAATCATACTGCATAAATTTGGAAGGTTTTCATTTTAAATGGCTTATGGGAGGGGGGTCTAATTTATGCCATGTAATGTATATGCACCTAATGCTCACCTATCTCAATTTATCTCCAAAATTGTATCCAAATTAACTAAATGGGATCATACTTACCTGATTGTGGGAGGGGATTTTAATTTACCTTTTTTGACTACATTTGATAATTTACCTGGTTCTAGATCATCTGCTCCTAAAATTACTATAAACCAATCTAAATGTTTCTGTCAACTTATTAGACAACACTTTATGTTTGACTCATGGAGGGTAATGCATCCTTTGGATAAATGATATTCCTTTTACTCTCATGTTCATAAAACCCATACTAGATTAGATTATTTTTTTCTTAATAATCCTACCTTGCACTACATGGTTAAAACAGAGGCTGGCCATATATCTAAATCTGCTCCTGTTGAGTTGATCTTGACAGTTAACCCAACTCAAACTAAAAAATTTCACTGGAGATTAAATAATTTCTTTTGAAAGCAGAACCCATTCGGATGCAACTGGAAAATGCTATTTCTCAATACTTTAACTACAATGAAGGCTTGGTTGCCTCTCTCTCAACTCTATGGGAAGCTCATAAATCTGTGATAAGAAGACATTCTATAGCCTTGGCATCCAAGCCTAAAAGAGACCGTTTTACACAAATTAATGTTTTGAAGGACCAAATTTCGGACTTGGAACGTCATTTGACTCTTATGCCCTCTGGACCTAAATTGTGAAAACTTGTACAATTACCAACCTCCGTCACCTCCTTATACATAAGGTGGAATTATCAATGCTATATTTCAAACAAAAAGTTTAAGAGAAAGGTAACAAAGCACATGCTCTCTTAGCTAAGAAGTTACGGGCAGAATCTGCTAAAACCCAGACTTGTGCAGTGAGAGATACTAAAGCTGTTCTTCGATCTCTTCCAGAGGAAATCATTACACCTCCCTATAACCTTAAGGATCTGGTGTTTCATTTGACTAATGAAACCTCACTATCTAATATCTCACAATACCTCAAATCTTGCAATTTACCTGAGCTAACGTCAGAGGACCTTGACCTTTTAAACGCAGAGATCACTCCAGACGAAATTAGTTCTATTATTTGTCCACTTCCCATGGGAAATCCCCTGGCCCCAATGTGTTTACTTATTTGTATTATAAAACATTTACTTTCATTCTCCTTTCCTATCTGACTAAACTGTTTAATTGTTTCCTCCATGGTCAGTCAATACTTTCCACCTTTCTGTCCTCTTATCTTTCTGTTATCCTAGAACCAGACAAGGACCTTACTAACCGTGCAAATTATAGGCCCACAGAATTACTCAATTTGGATTTTAAAAATTTTCACCAAAACTTTAGCGAAAAGGCTGTCTAAATTGATGTCTAACTTGATTCATATGGATCAAGTCAGATTTATTGTTAACCTCTTGCCGTCCGCCCGTAGTAAAAAAACGGACGGACGGCACTGCAGCATCAGTAGGAAATAACATTCATAGAATTGTTAATTTTTATCTTTTTGAATATTTCTTTATTGAAGTCAAGAATTAATATTTTGATTGATGCTGTTAAACGCTCCAAAGAGGGAATGCTACTGCTGAGTCTTGATGCAGAAAAGGCCTTTGAATGGCTTGGTTGACCTTTTTTGAACTCCACATCAGCTAATCTGGGTATTGTAGGCCCATTTGCCACAGCTATGCAATCTTTGTACTCTTGTACCTTAAAATTTATTAAGATGCACTTTGCAACTTCTGCCCCTTTTCAAATTAGAAATGGTTCAAGACAGAGTTGTCCCCTATCCCCTCTTTTATTTATTCTTTGCATTGAATCCTTAGTGTCCCGCATGAGGATATCACCAGATATTTCTGGTGTTTAAACAGGACCTAATGATTATAAATTCTAAATATATTTCCTTTGAATATCTCTCCCTCCAGTATCCGCACTCTGCAGCAATCCCATCCATATAATTTGAAATATGGCTCTTTTTGGTATTTAGGTATCCTTCTTACCCCTCATATTTCTCAGTTGTATGACACTAATTTTAGACTGCTTTTTCAGTATTTCAGATTTATGTTGCGGAGATGGGGAACATGTAGATTGTCTTTAACTGACAGATTGACAGTAATAAAGATGACCCTCCTCCCAAAGTTATTGTATATTTTAAAATTTTGCCTATAAAGGCACCCTTGTTGAATCTTAAATCTCTGCAATGGGATCTTTCTTTCATTTGGGAAGGCGGGTGTCATAGAATTTCAAAAAAAGTTCTATGTCTACTGTTACATTTGAGCAGACATTACTGCCTATCATGTTGTTACTCATCTCTGCTCCACAATCTTGTGATGTTCCCCTTTGCTTCATAACAGATGGTTGGAAATTGAACATTCGTGGTTATTTCTGACTCTAATGCCTTACTGATCCTAATGCCTTACTTTGGTCATCTCTTTGGGCACACTCCTTACTCTACTCTCTTAACATCCATGCATTGTTCTTTGGAGGTTTGGAATAAATATAAATACTCTCATAAACTGGCTTCCCCTAAATCAATGCTAACTTCCTTTTTCCTTCCTTTTATGTGCCCTCTGGAATGCCCGCTCTGTCTGTAACAAACTCACCGCTGTCCACAATCTTCTTATCTCACATTCCTTTCACATGCTTGCTGTTACTGAAACCTGGCTTCAGGAACCCGACTCTGCCTCTCCTGCTGCCCTCTCCCATGGTGGCCTACATTGGACGCACTCACACAGACGGAAAGGAGGTGGAGTGGGTATCCTTCTATCCCCACAATGCACTTTTCAAATTCTCACTTCGCCTCCCACTCTATCCCTCTCCTCATTTGAAACCCACTGTATTCGCCTATTCTCTCCAATTTCTCTGAGGATTGCTGTTATATACCGGCCCCCTGGACTGGTATCGCGCTTTCTGGATGACTTCTCTGCCTGGCTACCCTACTTTCTCTCCTCTGAAATAACCACTATCATTCTTGGTGACTTTAACATTGCTACTAACATTAACACCCCAACTTCTGCTCAATTTCTTAACCTAACCTCTTCTTTTGATTTAACCCAATGGTCAAACACTCCTACTCACTCTGATGGTAACATACTAGATCTTGTTTTCTTTCACGTATGCACTCCTTGCAAACTCTCCAACACCCCTTTCCCCCTCTCAGACCACAACCTTCTCAGTTTCACCCTCACCCTATCCCCAACCCTGAATCCCCCTACACGGCACACTGTCACCCGGAAAAACCTTCACCACCTCGACCCCTCTCTTCTCTACTCTGCTACTGACTACCTCTATGACAAAATCTCACCCCTCTCCTGCCCTGACCTGGCTATTTCTGTCTACAACTGTTCCCTTTCATCCTCTCTAGACACCTTGGCTCCCCTCACTACTCACAGACTTAGACCACGTCCACTACAACCGTGGAAAACAGATGAAACCAAAAATCTCAAGAGACATAGCCGCACTCTTGAACGACTGTGGCGAAAAACTAGATCCCTGCAAGACTTCACCCTGTACAAAGCTGCCCTCCTAAAATATAACTCCTCCCTCCGTGCTGCCAAACAGACTTATTTTGTCACTCTCATTAACAAACTCTCTTCCACACCTCGCCAACTCTTTTCTACTTTTAACTCTCTACTTCGTCCTCCACCGCCACCACCCACTAACTCACTCACTGCCCAGGACATTGCCATTCACTTCAAAAACAAAATAGATAGAATTCGGGATCAGATCGCCACTGTGCAGTCATCTTCCCCTATTCATGTGCCAGACCCTCCATCACACTTGTTACTCTCCTCTTTTGACCCCGTCACCACAGAGGAGGTTACAAAGCTTCTCTCTGACACCCACCTGAGCACTTGCCCCCTGGACCCTGCTCCTTCACCGCTACTTCGGTCACCCGCATACTCTATCCTACACTCTCTTACTCACATTTTCAAACTCTCTACTGGAATCTTTCACTCCCCCCTGAAGCATGCCCTGGTCACCCCAAAACCCCAAAAACCCTTGATGGACCCTACCGACCTCAATAATCTCAGACCAATCTCCTTACTCCCATTCACCTCCAAACTCCTAGAATGCCTCATCTACAGCCGCCTAAGCCGCCACCTCACTGATCACAACCTTCTTGACCCCTTACAATCTGGCTTTCACCCCCAACACTCCACTGAAACCGCCCTCCTAAAACTCACTAATGACCTACTCACTGCTAAAAACAAAGGCCACTATTCCCTACTCTTGCTATTAGAACTTTCTGCTGCTTTTGACACTGTTGCCAACCTGCTCCTCCTCAAAAAACTCCAGTCACTTGGACTACAAGACTCTGCTCTCCCGTGGTTCTCCTCCTACCTATCTAAGCGCTCCTTTCGCGTCACCTACAATTCTAAATCCTCCCCCCCTCTTCCTCTTTCTGTAGGGGTCCCCCAAGGCTATGTCCTTGGACCGCTTCTCTTCTCTATCTACACCTCCTCCCTTGGTCAGTTAATAACCACACATGGCTTCCAATACCATCTGTATGCCGATGACACTCAAATCTATCTGTCTACTCCACAACTCACCCCTTCAGTGTCCTCTCGTGTCACTGATCTACTATCCGACATATCCGTCTGGATGTCGCAACACTTCTTAAAACTCAATCTCTCAAAAACTGAGCTCTTGATATTTCCTCCTGCCCGTGCACCTTCTCCCATCTTTTCCCTTGAGATCGTTAACACAACTATCCAGCCCTCCCCTCATACCAAGGTCCTAGGTGTCATCCTTGACTCGGACCTCACCTTTCTTCCCCACATCCAATCACTATCCAAATCCTGCCGCCTTCACCTTCGTAACATCTCCAAAATACGCCCCTTCCTCACCAAAGAAACCGCAAAATTACTCATCCACTCCCTTGTTATCTCTCGTCTTGACTATTGCAACTCCCTCCTCATTGGCCTTCCACTACACAGGCTATCCCCCCTTCAGTCTATCATGAATGCAGCTGCTAGACTCATCCACCTAACCAACCGCTCAGTGTCTGCAACCCCCCTCTGCCAATCCCTGCACTGGCTTCCAATAGCCCAAAGGATAAAATTCAAAATATTAACAATCAGTTACAAAGCCATCCACAACTCTGCCCCCGGCTATATCTCAAACCTGGTCTCAAAGTATCACCCTAACCGTCGGCTCCGCTCATCCCAAGACCTCCTGCTTTCCAGCTCCCTTGTCAACTCCTCCCATGCTCGCCTCCAGGACTTCTCTAGAGTCTCTCCCATCCTCTGGAATTCTTTACCCCAACCTGTCCGTCTGTCGCCCACCTTGACTGCCTTTAGGCGATCCCTAAAGACTCATCTCTTCAGGGAAGCCTATCCCACCTCAACCTAACCGCTCGACCATCACGTTCTCCAACAATTCATCCCCACGCAGCTCCCTCCTCATGTATCACTTCCCCCTCCCTTTTAGATTGTAAGCCCTCAGGGGCAGGGCCCTTCTTACCATCTTGTCTTGAATTGTATTGTGATTGAAATGTCTGCCCTATATTGTAAAGCGCTGCACAAACTGTTGGCGCTATATAAATCCTGTATAATAATAATAATATACCCCCAATTTGCCTTCAAGTTCGTCTCCTCATTGGTCTCGGACCTGGTTTGACAAGGGCCTCTTTTGCTTCGGAGAACTGATTGATGCAACTTCCAGATCATTTTCTCGTTCCCTACTCTACAGGACAAATTTGAACTACCAACACAATCCTTATATTCCTATTTAGAAAAAAAACACCTTGCACAATCTAAAACTCTGAATCTTATATTTGATATACAAACACTTTTTGAATCCTTATGCTATCGGTCTTTATCTACCAGAGGCTTGATTTCAGCTATTTATAGGATTCTGCTTCATCCGGATCCAGAGACCTTTGTCAGACATGGTAAAATGAGAAAACAGTTTTGGCCTAGCGATATCTATGGGCCAGTGGAAGGCAATATGGAAAAATGCTGCTAAAACTTTGATTTGCTCTATACTGTATATAAAGACAATAATTATAAAATTTTACACCATTGGTATCTCATGCCACAACTTCTAAACTCCTTCAACTCCTTCTCATTGTTGGAGATTTGGTGGCCAATCAGGATCTCTTTTTCACATCTTTTGAACCTGTCCAAGATTGAAGCAATTTTGGTAAATGGACCAATTGACTCTCAAGCAGCTGACCCATTGCACCCTTTTATTTGTCTCCTTTACCTACTAGGACTCCCTTTTTCTAATCTTAATACATTTTACAAAAGCCTAACTACTCATGTTTTAACAGCAGCTCACTGTTTAGGCTGTTAGCCTTAAACTGGAAACAGCCTATGGCTCCCTTTAAGCTAGACTTATATCAATGCATTAAGGATGTCCAGGTTATGGAACACTTAACTGCCAGACTAAACAATACTTTACAAAACTATGAAAAGATTTGGAAAAACTGGGTTGTAAGGGAACAAACCCATCAGGAGGAGGGTTGAGTCAACAGGTCCAATTTTGCAGTATATTTCACTTAACTACTAACGCTTCTGGTTAGATTGCCTATAACGTGGAGACTTCCAGGCTGGGTTGGAAGTATGTCTCATAATAATAATAATCTCAAAAATGTGTTCCATAATTTCTATTTTCTCTTCTATTTATTTCTATCTTTCCTCTCTATATTTAACTGCTTTATAGAATGCTATTCCTTTTTTCTCATGTTTACACATAAATTATATACAGTATATGGTTATATATTGAGATTCTCCTTTGCTCTCCTGGTTTCTAGTCATGTTGGGAAACACTGAGTAAATTGCATTGTCTTTTATATCACATATCACATCACAACGCAAGCACTTAATGTATAGCTTATAATTTGCTCAATGCAAATAAAGCAGTTGGACCAGATAACCTTCACCCCAAGGTACTTAAGGAATTAAGCCAGGTTATAACAAGACCATTATTCCTAATTTTTAAGGAATCCTTAGTGACTGGTAGGGTACCATGTGATTGGCGGAGGGCTACGGTAGTTCCAATATTCAAAAAGGGGGCTAGATGCCAACCAGGGAACTATAGGCTGGTCAGTCTAACATCGGTAGTTTGTAAACTGTTAGAAGGTATAATTAAGGACTATTTGGTAAAATTTGTTAAGGATAAGGGCATAGTTAATGACAATCAGCATGGGTTCAGGAAAGACCGTTCCTGCCTGACTAACATGCTAACTTTTTATGAGGTGGTAAGCAGAGATATGGATGGATGGAAGACCGGTAGATGTGGTATACCTGAATTTCTCAAAGGCATTTGATACGGTACCACACAAGCGCTTACTTCACAAGCTGAGGGCTATGGGCATAGATGAGGTGGTGTGTACGTGGATAGAGAACTGGCTACGAAACCCAAAATACTATGTAACTATGTAACTATGTAATACTTTTTGCATACTTTGTTTCTATCCATTCTTTTCTGTATTTCTTGATGAAAATTCTTAAATAAAAAAATAAAAAAAATAAGGTGCCAATATTGGTGTTTAGTATCAGGCACTTTCACGATTACTCGTGAAAATGTCCAGTATTGGCACTGATACCGGTATCGGTGCATTTTTAGAAAATAACCAATTTTTCCCTCTGTATGATACTGTGCATTGTTCTGTACAGTTACAGAGGAATACAAATCCCAGGGGAGAGAGAGGAGGGAGAGAGGGGAGAGAGATAGGCATAACTGGCACACCCCATGTGCATGCCTATGCCAAGGAGCTAAATTTTGCTCTGTTCGCTCATGATTAGTCAGGAATAATAGGCCAATGTCCTACAAATAGGTGTTTTACTACAGGAAATAAGAGACTGCAGATTAAACAATAGTATAAAATTTGCCAGCAGCAGAACCATTTCAATGAGAAAGGCTAGACCCAAATTTTATTAGAAAAATACTTTAATTTAAAGATAAAGTAAATACAAGAGTAAATAAATGAACCAGGCCAGATACCAGAATAATAGAAGCAGATCAAAAAGATATAAACATAAGAAGAAGAGGGAAAAAGGGAAGAGGGAAGGGACTATGGGATAGGGTATAAATAATCATTGTGCTTACATCTGTGTGCAGTGGCCCCATTTGTTTGTTGCTGGACTTGAGCTGGGATGAGCCTGTTGGTCGAGGTTGGCTTCTGGTGCTGTGAAAGGAATTTGGAAGGGCTTTGGAGGGAGAGTAATTTTGCTTTTCACCTTTACCACACAGAATGATAAATTCATGTCTCTGATTTCCCCCAAAGCTTTCTAATTTGGGTTTCTAATCAAATTGGAACAAGTCAATAGCTTTTTGAATCTTCACTGTATTGGTCCCATTAGGGTTTCTGAATCTTCACTGTATTGATCCCATTAGGGTTTTTGTTAAATTCTTAGTTGTAGAATGGGGGGATGCTGATAGTGCTGGTGGTGGGGTGCAAGGTGGTGGCAGGTGCTACTGATAGTGCTGAAGGGGCCATGCTGGATGCTGCTGAGTGCTGGGAGGGGGTGCTTTGCAGCGGATGTGGGGGGGGGGGGGACTGTGTTGGTCAGCTGTCAGCAGCTCTCTGTCCAGTCCTGCCCAGCTTACTGGCATCACTGGTTGCCAAGTGCTCAGCAGGATGCCAGCCATAGCTACCGGCTCAGTTTTATGGCAACCAATGACATCAGTGGGCTTACCAGAGCTCTTAGCATCCTGGGACACTTTGGCTGCCCCTCTGGCACCCCCCACACACCTGCCACCCCCTAATGATGCCACCTGAGCCCACCTCCTCAAGCTTCTTTATTATAGGGACGGTCCTGGGTCTGGGAAATCTACCAGGGTTATGTCAATGTAGAATTTCTGGGATTCTCCAAACTTAAAGCACACCATAATTCCTGCGTTTGCCCCTACCTACTGTTTCAGGCCACTCAAAGATATGCAGGAAGTCCTCCATATCAGCATGGTGAATAATTTTTTTTGAAAAACAAGATCTCCATAATAGAACCTATGTTGCCAATAGAGACTGCAAACATATCCTTGCATTGCACCACAATATGCTATAATAGTTCATCAAGAGAGTGCTGCTCTTTCTCTGCTAGTTGGACCAAAGCTGCCAGCTGGAAACCCACCATTTCCTTCAGATCCACTGTTGTTCAGTGGATTATTTCACAGGTGTGTTTGCCTCTTTCCAGTTTGCAATACTCTGCTATTATTAGCATTGGTCTCCTTCTAAACATCAATAGCTGTTGCAAACAGCATTATAAGTTCCTCCTCACTGTAGAAAGCAACACCTTGAAGAGGGAAGGGGGAGAAGATGTTTTTTTGCAATGGAAAGTGGAGAGGGTGTAGATAAGAGAATATTATTATTACCATGGAGGGGGTTGTTGGAAGAAATGAGTGACACTTTGGAGAGGTAAGGAGATGAGGTGTAGTATGTGTAGGGAAGGCAGTTAAGATGCATGACACTATAGAAAGGGGAAGGAGATCAGATTAAAGCTTCTATGGGGAGAGGAAGAGATGGAAAGAGGAAGAGGTGGAGATGAACACCACTTTGCAGAGGGAAGGAGGTGAGTGTTATTATGTAGAGGGGAGGAAAAAGAGACAAGTGACATTATTAAAAGTGGAGACAGTGGATACGAGAGTTGCAGTGGAGATGGGAGGCCATGTAGGTGAGGTATACCTTTTTAAGAGTGCAATTGGTAAAGATAAGTGGGGCAGTGCAGGAGATATGCAATACTATAAAGAGGGGAGGCAAAGGAGATGAGTGTTACTATGGAGAGGGGAGGTGGTGGAGGTGAGTAAAGCTTTAAATTGGTTTGGTGGAAGTAGGAGTGTTAAAAAATTCAGAGGCAAAGAAAGTGGGGCTTTTAGGGCACCAAAATTGAAGAGCCACAAAACAAATTAATTACTAAAAATGTTTTTTATTGATTCCATGATTAAAAGATTGTTGATTAAGAAGAACATGGCCATGATAAAAACAAGTACCTCCAATATCCATCTAATTCCAGAGTTCCCATATTTATAACATTATTGATAGAATTCAATTGTACATGATATGATGTGAATGTTAGGCGCAGTGTGCGCTGACTGCATCAATCACAAAACATAATATAATATCATATAAAACATAATAAGGTCTAATCAGAAATTGATGTGCCTTAGCTTGAACTCATGGGATATGATGGTGGTGGAAAGTATCTCGGCGCGTTTCGTGTATATGTCACGCTTCATTAGGAGGGAGGTAGTCTAATATGTCAGTCCCAAATGGAGCCGGTGGATGCATGCATAGCACATGATTCAAAGGTGGAGGAGAAACAGAGGCTTCCAGACAATGGGAAATGAGACCAGGGTCACCGCGGTATGGGAGTGAAAGGATCACTATGACTGATCAAAGATTATTGATCCAAGAATGGATACCTCAAAATCTGTCGATCCATCTCGTATCCACTGAAGTAATAAACCTGGTAAGAGAGGGAAGAGGCGAGAGATTAGACCCTCGTTATGCGCAGGGTATCAGGCCTGATTCCACTTAGAGGCCGCCGGTGTGTGCCCGGTCATCCAAGCCGAACATCAGGAAGTAGGAGTGTTATTATGGACAAAAAAACACAAAGAAAGGAGCGCTACTACCTGTGAAACTACTTATGGTGGTGTGGGTAGTGAAAAAACATTACCCACAGCTGGCCTTGTGTAATTATTTATTTTATTTTTTTAATTTTATGTTTTATTTTTTCACTTTTTGTTACAATCTGTCACTTTTGCCACATCATTAATAACCACCCAATGAGGATCGCAAGTCTCCCATTTACACACCCTGTCATCTATCAGATATTCTTTCTAATACTACCCCGTTCCAGCCTGCAGTTCATATGGGCGATTGATACGCCTCCATTGATGTTAACACACCCCTCGTCTTCCATCATAGGATCACTATTGCCTTCATCTAACAGTGAGTCCCTGCATCTGTTCTATATACACATCTGTTTTTTCATTACCCACACCACAATAAGTAGTTTCACAGGTAGTAGCGCTCCTTTCTTTGTGGGTTTTTGTTCATTCCAGGCACAGGGCCCCTCTCCCTGCTAAAGGAGACTGCACACCGATCATCAGTGTTTATATTATTAATTTTTCCTCTGCATCACAATTATAGTAGTGCGCTTATCCATCTTTTAGGAGTGTTATTATGGAAAGGGGAGGTAGAGGAGTTAAGCATTGCTATGCAGTGAGGAGAAAGGATGAGTATTACTATAGAGACAAGAGGGGTAGGAAATACGTGAGGCTATTTAGAGGGAAGGAGATGAGCAGTGCAATGAAAAAGAGAGAGTGGATGAGTCTTAGCCCTCATTCACACCTGATCGACATCAAATATGCATGTTTTGAGCACATTTTGTGTATCATATACTGTTTGTAGTACATGAAGTCACATATTTTTGTAAGCAGATTGTAACACATTGATGTGAATGTGTAAACATGTGTAAAAAAAGTGTAGAAACACACAAGAACTGCCTATAGGGCCAAGAAGCACAGAATCTGCCAAAAAGAAATGTTTTCCCAGCTACAGGTGTTTTGCTACAAGTTTCAAAATGCTCAATGTGAACATGGCCATAGAAATTATTGGGGATTTTTTGGTGGGGCATGTTTTTTTCTTAGCATTTTTTTCAGGCACAAAAAGTGCTACAAATGCTTATTGTGAATGAGGGCTTAGTATGGAGAGTGGAGTTAAAGAATATGAGCAGAACTGTGAAGAGAGAAGGAAATTAGATGAGTGTTTATATGGAGAAGGAAGGAGAGGAGATGTTTGATGCTATGGAGAATGCGTGGATGTTAGTATAGAGAGGGTAGATGGAGAAGATGAGCAAAGCTAGAAAGAGATAAGAGAAAATAAATTAGTGTTACTGTGGAGAAGGTAGGGCTAGAAGATAAGTGACACTCTGGTAAAGGAAGGATAGTTTGCATGTCGCGTTGGCAGATCTTGTTGTCACCACTTGCTTACTAAATTCCCACACTTGTAGAAAATGAAGAGATGTTGTCTACGTATGAGTTCTGCTTTTGTTTAATGCTTTTATGGGGTTGGCAAGGGAGGACATAGTAAATTTTCTACATAATATTCTACTTATTGTACAAAGCTGAACTCCAAACATTGATCGATTGTGTAAAGGATTTGCATTTACACTCATACACACACACACACACACACACACAGCCCAGTACTATACACAAACCACAATTCAGCAATATAAAACACACAAATGTGCATACACAGTCCTGTACTGTACACAAGCATGCACGAAATACAGCATTACACACAAAACTAAACACAATCTAGCACTATTTAAACACACTTCTGCTCAATCCAAAAATATATACACAAACTTAACCGAAATTTCCCAAATTTTGAACTGTAAGACATAAATGTATACACAATATAGCTTTATTTACAGAAGAATATGCAGGATATATGCAGTGCTAGACATACACATGTACACACAATCCAGTAGTATACACATAAACGTACACTCATTCCAACACCATAGAGACAAACTGCATAGTCCTGTATTATACACATACATTTACATAAAATGTACAGGACACTGTTATATACAAGAGCATCCAATCCAGTCCTATACACACGTTTTAATCATAATTTAGCAGTATAAATACATATATATATATA
>NW_017307312.1:639180-646245 GCF_000935625.1 Nanorana parkeri
TATATATATATAAATATATAATACTGTACATTCATGTATACTTAATCTTGTGCTACATACAAGGGCGGATTGCAGTACCAGTGATGACCAGGCATGGTAGAGGTGTTGGGACCCACACCCACTGAGAAAGCACAGAATGGTTGGCAAGGCTCTTCCTTGCCAACCAGTGCTGGACATGCCAGACTTTCTGGAGTGGCAATGTCAAGCCAGGAGACTGATTGGGGTGTGGGCTTGTTTTGCAATCCTGACTTCCCTTGTTGCTGTGGTGCAGATAAATATACATCATTCACATGTACCTGTGTGCTAGAGATAAATTAGTTTTGACTGGTAACTGTTCTAAAAGATTAGAATTTAATTGCTGTTTACTCTCTACATTAAAATCATTAACATCAGTCCCAAATGTACACACATTCCTACACTGTGCACACAAATGTGACCACTTGGAGAGCTTGTGCAGTAGAAGAGACTGCCTGAAAAACTTCAACAGCGTTTCTAGGGTGTATCTCCTCTAGCTTCTCTCTCCCTGTTGCCACTCCATCACCATAAATATATATCAGGTGCAGCTGTCAAAAATACAGTGCTCGGGGGCGTGGCTTAGCGGCACATGTGAGCAGACGCACATCCCGGAGCTCCGGCACAGACTCCTCTAAATATCCCGATTATCCTCCTCTACTGCTCGTTTCGGCACCCCCCACGTACGCTTACCGTTCCTGACGGCCCCCGGGCACATGGTCATACTTGCGAGCGGGTCCGATCTCGACACGGATGACCAAGACAGGTGCTGCAGCCCTCGAGGCGGGCCCGAGATTTCAAGATGGCGGCGGCGCGAAGCTCCAAAACCCCTCACAAGTCCAAGAAGGACAGTGCCAAGGAGGCTGCCTCGCGCCTGGAGAAGTTCGCCAGGGGCTCTGTCAAAGGTCAGTCTCGAGCGAGCAAGTCGTGGAATGAGGATCCTGGCCCTGAGTTGCCGGCCCACCGAGTGGGGGATGATTCGGCCGCCTCAGACATTGAGGAAGCTCCTGTGAGTCCCATCCCAGCTCCCTCTAAGATTCCTAAGTCTCCCAAGACCCGAGCAGTCTCCATAGAGCCTACACTTAAGGATGTCTTCGCAGAGGTGCAGCTATCCAATTCATCCCTCTCATCCCTGACAGAACAGGTGCATGGTATGAGGGCAGACATTTATTTTCTCCGCCATAATCTCCATAAGGTCAGGGAGAAGACAAAAATGCTGGAGCACCGGATGGGGGATCTGGAAGACCTAACTACCTCACTTCAAGCGGATTTAAAGATGGCACTACAACGCTCAGCCGATGCTGCCCTCAAAACTGAGGACATTGAGAACAGACTCCGGCGCAATAACATCAGGGTGGTCGGTGTCCCGGAGCGGGCTGAGGGCCCAGATCCTACGGCTTTTGCTGAGAAGTGGTTGCTGAACACCATTGGCAGGGACTTCCTTTCCCCCGTGTTCGTGGTGGAGCGAGCTCATAGGGTTCCAACGCGACCGGGACCGCCGGGTGCCCCTCCACGTCCTATGCTGATCCGTATACTAAACTACAGAGACAAGGAGGCCATTCTACGCAGAGCTAGGGAGCTGGGAGATCTCTTTGTTGATGGCTCCAGAATCATGCTCTTCCCTGACTTCTCGCAAGAAGTTCAAAAACGGAGGGCAAAATTCCAGGAGGTGAAACGTCGCCTACGACAAATTAAGCTGCAATACGCTATGCTCTACCCTGCCAAGCTCCGGGTTATTGCTGACAATGACACCGTCTTCTTCGACACCCCGCATGCGGTCTCAGCATGGCTAGATCGGAAACAGCCGTCTAGATCGGGATCATGAGCCGGTATGTGGCCCCCTGAGAGAGGGCCTGATCAGACAGGCTTTATGCCACATAAATCCACAGCAATGAATATCCGGAGGGTGTATCTCAACATGCAGGCCCCTACTGATGTCTCAGGTGGCAGGCACTCTTAGCGCTAGACATAGCAAAGGCTTTTGATAGCGTAGAATGGTCGTATCTCTGGGCCACGCTGACCGCCTTTGGCTTTGGACCGGGCTTTATTGCATGGGTGGCATTGCTATATCGGGTTCCATCGGCACAGATACGCCTAAATGGAGCCCTTTCCTCGCCTTTCAAACTGCAGAGGGGCACTAGACAGGGATGTCCTCTTTCTCCCCTACTCTTTGCCCTGGCCATGGAACCTCTGGCCACTATGATACGATCCTCCCCAGAGATTAAGGGGTTTGTTAGGGGCACTGCGGAAGATAAAATAGCCCTCTATGCGGATGACACCCTCCTCTTCCTGGCAGACATCCATACCTCTCTCACCACAGTTATGTCTAGGCTCTCGGAGTTTGGACAGTTTTCAGGTCTCTTTGTCAACTGGCCCAAGTCCTCCCTGCTCCTCTTGGATCCCCTTCAGGCTCCTTTGCCCCCTACTGCATCACACATACCTATTGTGCCTCACTTCACATACTTGGGTGTCCATATGACCGCCAATCCCAACGCATTTGTAGAGGATAACTTGGTTCCCCTATTGTCTAAATTAACTGTGCAATCCAAAGTTTGGAAGAAACTTCCTTTATCGGTGCTGGGTATGGTCAATTTGATCAAGATGATTTGGATGCCCCAAATACTATACTTTCTCCATAATTCCCCATGCTGGATCCCACAAAAAATTTTCAGAAGGATCAACTCCCTATTTAGAGATCTCATCTGGAATGGTAAGCCCCCTCGTATTAGGTTAGAATTCCTTCAATACCCCAAGGAGCAGGGGGGACTGGCACTTCCCAACTCTGGGCATATTTTCTAGCTGCACAGCTTCAGCACCAGGCGGGATGGTCTCTCACCGAGGACCTCCCTGCCACTGCTCAGCTATTTGCGCATATGTTCCGCTCTCAAGCCCCACTGTCACTGTTAGACACCACTTTGTTGTCTAGATCTGGTCTCCCTACACCAAGACTACTCGCAAGTGTGTGGATGTCTGTCAGGACCCTGTGGGGGCTCTCCGAGGTTACCACCGTTACCCCCCTGTGGGATAATGGCAAGTTGCCGGAAGTGCAAAAATTGCGAGATTCTGTCACCTGGGAGAGGGAGGAGATACATCTGGTCTCCCAGATCTATGATGACGGCGTGCTGTGTTCGTTCCAGCAACTCCAGTCTAAATTCTGCCTCAGGAGGAACCAATTCTACCAATACCTTCAGCTGAGACATGCCCTCTCTGCACACCCCGGGCTTGGCCCGATTCATATATCTAAGGTGCCACTTCTTAAACGGATCGCAGTATCCACCCATGCCAAGGGAGTCATTTCCCTATTGTATTCCCACATACTCTCACATTTCTCATGCAAATACCCACTCCGATGTAGGTCGGCGTGGGAGGAGGACCTGGGGAGCCTTACAGAGGAGGAGTGGGACAGCGCTTAGCCGCGGTTGGGGCCTCTTCCCTGTCCGCCTCCCACAGGCTGCCTCAGCTCTTCATTCTGCATCGCACATATCACACCCCGGAGTTCCTCTGTAAGATTGGATTCCGGTCAGACTCCAAATGTCCTAAATGTGGTATCGAGCCCGGGTCTCTCATACACTTGTTGTGGCGCTGCCCCAAACTGGTAAGATATTGGACTGAGGTGGTGCAGTGTCTCAACTCTATCTTCATGCTCCAGCTCCCCTGCTCTCCACTAGTCTGCCTCCTGGGTGTATTTGACGACTCTGCCTGGGACAAATATACCACAGATGCTGTATCTAGGGCCCTATTTGCAGCAAGAAGGACTATTGCCCTCCTTTGGATGTCACACACAGCACCAAAGGTGGAGACCTGGAAGGTGGAGTTGGACCGTCTTATAGCCTTGGAAAAGATAATATGGGGAACACAGGGGAACTTTGCATAAATTCTACAATATCTGGGACAGGTGGAGGAATAGATGTTACTTGACCACGGGAGATTATTAGCATTATCGGAAGGGACACTGGGCTGATGTTGGAAATGGGAGGAGCAGAGGACTCAATATACAGATAGGTGGTGGAGGATGTCGGTACGCACTGCTCTGGTGGGATGGATTGCAGATTACAGTTCATGGTTGGTTGTACGAATAGATGGCAGGAGTTATGCATATCTCCCATGTCTGACGAGAATCGAGCTGAACTTAAATTTGGAGGCGTGTAGATGTATAACTGTCATCCATATGTAGTAAAGTACAGGATAAAAAATGTAAAAACTCAGATAAAAAATATCTGATTTAAAAAAAAAATAAATACAGTGCTCAGTCTGCAATTGTAATTAGGTAAATACAATGTAACTATTTACATTATTTTTACATTATGTTTATACTTTCATTCATATGTAGATCAAAGTGTGACCTTTGATTTGTATATGACATCAGTTAATGCAACCTTACAAGTATTTTTTTCAATTTATATTCCTATTTAACCCTTTTCAAACATCAGCTATAATTAACCCTAAAGAAACTTCTTCCTCTCCTTCTCTCTTTAGTTATTGTTTTTCTGCTGATTATTTATTTTTAGCTCTTTACCAATAGTATTTTTATTTTTTAGTTGTAATTAATATTTTTGTTATTTTCTTAGTATCAAATAAAAGAAATGTGCAAAATTGAAAAAATAAGTGTTTTTACATTTGCAATCACTTTGAAAATTTTGAGTGGGAGAATGTGTAAATCTTGAGTGAAAGTTGTGTGAAACGTGTGTGAAACGTGTGTGAAAACATTTATAAATGGACCCATTTGTGTGGTATGGAGAAATAGGTGAATAGAAAAGCGCTGCTTGTTTAAATGTGTGGACATTTTTTTATAGTAGTTACTGTAAGGAATTATGTACAGTCTATGAGGAATTAATGTATTCTCAACCTTAAAACACTCTAAGCATTTGCTAATCCATTATTACAGTAAGCTGTACACTCACAGAGTAATTATCTAATAACCCCTTATAAAAGACCGTAGCTTCCTAATCTGTTTATAATTATCATTTCAATGATCCTGTGCATTAATGTCTGACCTTCAGCAACTCTGACCTGATCTTATTTAGCTCTAATATCAAATAATTACTATATAAGAAACTATCCATGACCACATGAATGAACCCCAGGTACAGTTAATTTCTAGAGCAATTATCTTCTCATGTAGGGAGATTTAAATGATTATCTGCACGATTTCACACAGTTTTATGTAATTCTGCAACATTATAAATTCTGTTTCAAATAATATTTCAAACGCTGGGCATTACCATTGGATTTTACAGTCACTGGAGCTACCCAGAATTTACAGTAAGGTAATATAGGTTAATAGATTGAGTAACACATAACTTGAATGTGAGAAGAGAAATTCTGTCTATGAAATTAAGTAATCTAGAGTAACCAAACAAGAAACAAGCACCATAGAAAGTATATACCCAGTTTAAAATATAAAAAAAACACACATTTCTTTAACAAATAAAGTAAAATATGTTATTTAAACACATAGCCACAGTTTTGCGTTGCACTGTAATCCTAATTCTAGGTCCATTGGATTGTGTGACAAGTGTCTTTGAATGATCCAAGTAGACATGTAAGTTTTGTTTTGATCC
This sequence comes from Nanorana parkeri, assembly GCF_000935625.1. Taxonomy (NCBI): domain Eukaryota; kingdom Metazoa; phylum Chordata; class Amphibia; order Anura; family Dicroglossidae; genus Nanorana; species Nanorana parkeri. The sequence continues at coordinate 644,754 of NW_017307312.1, forward strand.
AAATGCAAATTCAGACAAAATTTTGTGAATTCAGACATTCGGATGCATCCGAATGTCCGAATTCCATTGAGGCCGATTGCAAACAAAACTGAATATTCTTTTAAGGAAATTTTGGATCATCTGAATTTTATTCAAATTAAAACTAAATCAGACACGTGACTGTTTTTTATGGCCAATCAAAAAACCCTGTCCAAAACTAAAATGAAATTCTGAAGGATCCAAATCCAAATAACAAAGCAGCGTTCAGACCCGAAACCCAAAATAACGAGAAATCCAAAACAAAATTATTTTTTTTCATGTCTAGACGCAATGTCTAGTCCTAGCAAGGATTTTCATAATGTCCAGACATTGGCAATTCTTAGAGCGAGGAGCTCAACTCTGTCTATTTGCTACCTGGCTCTGAGTTTAGATTGCTGAACAAATTGCAAATGCAATGTATGTTGCTGGAGCAAGAAAAAGACAGAGAGCCAATGTTAAAAGTGTGTACCTTAAGTTAAGAAGGTTCTGGAATCTATGACCAGCAGGCTTGCACTTTGTGTCAGGTTTGTTGTACCCCAGAAGGCAAGACTTTATTTAGTATAATATATATCATTAGTACATGGGATTTGGGACATGGGATTTTATGAGACTCTGAAAAAGATTTACTAAGATAAACACTTTACAAACACACATAAATCTAAAAGCTCTCTATAGCTTTAAAAATAAACTGTGTATTCCTCCTTTACCGAGAAAGCAAGCCAAGTCATGAAGTCATCACAGTCAGTTTTACCACTTTCCTATGAACTTTGGATAAATAATCCCATATGGAACTCCTCATTATAAAAGCTGCAAATAACATCTTTGTAAATCCACAGATAAAAACCTTCCTGCATTGCATCTCTCTGGTCTTTACAAAGATACAAGGCAAACATTACTACTAATGCTTTTACTAACTATCAACTGTAGATATAATCTCATAAAGAGCTAACTCATATGTACTTCGTAACCATTTGAGCCCCAACATCTTACCCTCTACTGTAATTTTTACATAAGTGCTATTGGCCTACAGATTTGGCAATAACTTTGTTTTTACTAATCATACCAAAGTAATACATACAGTACATCATTTTTAGGGGACAAACAATGCTTTCTTTTGGTGCCATTGTTGTGCAAAACTTTTTTTTCTACATATAGTAAAGCCAGAAATAGGTCCTAAAACATTTTTTTTAGTTTGACGTGAATTCTTTTTTGAAACAATTTTTTTAAATTTAGATAAAAATGTACATTTTATTTTACAATTTGTCTTGTTTATAATGGCATTAATGGGTATAGTTAGCAATGATTCTCTAAGCAATTTGCATAGTGAAAATGATAACATTTTAAGCAAAATTAGATTTTACAGAGATTTACAATAGGCGCACCCAGTGAAAGAAATTGCTGGTGAACAGCTGTGTGTGTGTATATATATATATATATATATATAAGGTGTGTGCTGTGTGTGTGTATATATATG
>NW_017307312.1:646881-682036 GCF_000935625.1 Nanorana parkeri
ATTTATAGTGACCAGATCCTGAATATAAGGTACCACACCCCTAATATGTCAAGTCAAAAATGGAAAGAAAAAGTGGGGCTTTTTAGGTACCAAGTGACAAAACCAAAAAATTACAACATGATAAAACAAGGATTCCAGAATGATAGTAGCCCCACTTTTTCTTTCCATTTTTTATGTTACCCATTAAATAAGTGAGAACTATAATATATATTGCATATTATGATACAATTTAATGAATAATAAATGAAAATTCATTGGATCAATAATGAACACAGTATGAATCTGAGGCATTAAAGTTCAACCAGCTTGCCCAGATTTTATAGAAAGAGGCATACTCATCCCGATTAGAATACAACAATTATTTTAGAAGTCTAGTAGAGTCTAATTTTATAAACCAGTTGGATATTGAGGGTATTTGAGATGTCCTCCAATATCTGGGTATAAGTGACTTAGCAGTGTTAAGCACAAAGGAAACCAAAGATTTCCTATATTTACTAGGCGAGTCTCTATCAACAGTGGGTAATTGTGGGCATAGTCTGTTTAGGCTTTTCTTCTTTTTTTTCTTATCTTTTTAGGTTAAACTCGATGGACATGTGTCTTTTTTCAACCTGACTTACTATGTAACTATGTTAGATGAAATAAGCAGATCATAGGGTCTAAGGATAGTCGTATGCCACATGCTTTGTGAATAATAGAAGTGACCGAAGTCCAAAAGGATGTTTTTATTGGCAGTATACTCTTCAATTAAATACTGTTCCAATATAGGATATTAGCAGCAAAAATATTAATTCAAGATTATCAACCGGATGGAACAAAAACAAGTTCTCAAAGTTCAACAGCTATAGAAAAGGTTTGAAACTAAAAACACCATTGAGGCCAGGTGGATCAGTAGCTTTAAGCTCAAAGATCCACCTGGTCTCATGCTGAAGTATGACACTAAATTTGATTACTGAGGTATCAAAGTTGTGGTAAATACCCACATGATGACTGATATGGGATGTAAGCTTGCCATTTTTAATAAGATGAATATAGTCAATAATCCGCTGAAAAAAGGCCAGAACGTTTTCCCAATGTAGAAACAACTACAGTACATCCAGTAAACAATTCCTCTAGTTTGACTGGTAATGTGTGAGCGGGGATACCATACTTTATCATTTGATAATTTAATGCTTGTTCCCTGATAGACCCAAGAGCAAAAACTAGACATTTTACATTTCAAGTTCCCCTTTTGGCCCTCAAGTAGGGGAGTCAATGTCGATATCTTAAGTTGACTACTGACTAGCCAATCTTTAAGTGATTAAGATCATCTGTAGACAACCTAAGGACTATATTGCACAAACTTTCTCACTTTTTTTGTCACTGGTTAGAAAATACCAGTGTTTAGATAATATTTGTTTAATAGCATTGTGCTGTCTCGAGAACCTTGTAAAGATTTTGGTGGTTTGTGAGCTAAAATGATCAGTTTCATCAGATTCATGGGGACCATAAAGTAGTTCTTCTCTAGTTTTGGCCTTGGCCGTTTTGAATGATAATTTCAAATTATTTTTGCTATATCCCCGGGCATCTAGCCTATCTCTTAATTTATTGGCCTCCACAGAAAAGTCAGCTTCAGTTGAGCAATTCTGCCTGAATCTTAAATATTGAGAGAAAGATATACTATTCTTTACAAAAACTGGGTGGGCACTAGAGGTGTGAAATATAGTATTACCAGCTGCCTGCTTGCAAAATAGTGTGGTAGGGATGGAATAGTTATCCTTTACTTTAACCGTCACATCCAGGAAAGTAATCTGGTTTCTATGACAATCCATGGTAAAATTCAAATTGAACTAATTGTGGTTGAGGTCCGCAACAAACTTCAGCAATTGTTCATGGGTACCCTCCCAGATTGAGAAGATATCATCAATATATCTGTGCCAGGTAAGTATCTGGCACAGATATCCTTCCATCTGAAAAAAGCTCCTTCTTCCACCCCCCCCCCACGGGCACAGGTTGCCATAAGATGGGGCACAACAAGTGCCTATTGCTACCGCCTGTACCTGGAGGTAGTGGGAGACCTGGAATATGTATACATTTCTGGTTAGTATGAATGCAAAACATCTCTACAATAAACTGATGTTACCTGTGGTATGCCTTTGGTCATTTGTTTAAGAAGCCCCACACAACAGAAAAACCCTTTGTGTGTGGGATGCTGCTGTATAAGGCCTCCACATCGATTGTCACCAACTAAGAGTCCTGGGAAACCACAATGCCATCCAAAATTCTTAAAAAATCCAAAGTGTCATTGACGTATGAAGGCAGTGAGGTCACATGTGGACAAAGATGATCGTCAACCAGTTGGCTGGCCTTTTTTGTTAGACTACCACAGCCAGATACTATGGGTTTTATGGTTAAAGCATAAAAAGTTGGAACCTTGGGATGTTTGACATATAGATGTTCCAATGTTTCCTTGTTTATTATCAAATCTAGATAAACTCTGTGTATCAGTGCCAAACATTTAGCATGATATTGTTGCATTACTGTATATTGGATGGGCTGACACCAATTACAATTATTCAAAATGTTTGTGCACATCTCAATATATTGAATATTGTTTATGAAAATAATATTTCCCCTTGTCGGAGGGTTTGATTATAATTTCCTTATTACTCTGAAGTTCAATGATAACATCCCTTTGTTGCTGTGTCAGATTTTCTGAACCTTTGGAGTTGGTATTAAGCTTTTGAATATCACTGATGGTATGCTAAGGATTGTTCTTTTAAATGCTTGGGTTAAAAATACATTACTTACGAGTAAGTGGATATGGGTAAACACATGCTATTTGAGTCCCCATATGTGTATATTTTGCATTATTAATTTGGCATTTGTGAACCATAGATTACTTCACTTACCTTCCTGATAAAGCGGTGATGTGAAACGCGTTGAAGGTGGAACAATTTATGAACATTGGTGGAATCACTTATCAATATTCAATGTTTAACACCATATGGGTTCTGTATATGTAGATGCAACTGTTTAGTCTTATTTTTTAATACTTTGATCATTCTCTGCTAAACAATCATGATCTGTTTTTATGGGTGTGTTTATGGGTATTTTAATGTTTTCTATGTTAATAAAAACATTCTGTAAATCTTTTTAAACTGGTTTGATTTTATTGTGTATTTTCTTCTCATCTCAGAAAGCCCTATATGGTTTTGTTTTGTATATTCATCTGGATAGGGTTTAGATGAGAATACGTTTTTTGAGAGACCTAATATTTATATCCTTGTCCCTTTACTTTGCCCGTGCTCAGTCTCACAGTTCACACAGAATGATAATTACAGCTGCTCCGCAATCGGGCTCACCAAACTTTTCCCGAGCAGAGCAGGTGAACGGATCGGGAAAAGTTTGGTGATCCGGATCTATGGAGTCGCTGTGATTATCAACCTGTTTAAACGGTGAGACTGTTCCTAGGCAAAGTAAAAGGACCATTGATGCAGGATTGAGAAGGCAGACTGAGCGATCATTCTCTGGCAGAATACACTGTTTGAATGTGGATTATGTTTTTTCTATTTTGAGATTTCCAGCTTGGCAATTTGGGTTGTAATCAAATTGATGTGATGATTCTGTTTTGCTGCCTTGAAGGCAATCTGTCATGTGAGAATAACAGAGACTGCCATAGCTGACCTCCTTTAAGAATTCCCTGGCTACCCTTCTAATACTTTGTTTTCAATGCTGTCTGTGAAATGGAACAAGAATGGAGATATGGACCTTTTCTTGGGTTTACAGTACCAAATGTATATAAAGTCTAATGAGAGTGCCAAACACAACATTACAAGAGTCCAGAAACTTAATAGAATTGGTTCACAAATGACAACACAGAACAGCCAAAACATTTGTTGGGCTCAAAGGCCCCCATTCTTGAGGGCTACAGAACATATATAACAAATATTTTTTTATATAAATTTATTTAAAATAAGGGTGTACCAAATTGTATATCAAAATATATCAAATCATCATACAACTATGATAACTAGAATCATAAGAAATTATGTATGAAAAGATATATAGAGAATTGCAAATTCTATTGGAACATTATATGTTGTAGGGGGAAATTTTAAATAATTACTGTGGGGAAACTATTACAGATTGATAAAACAGATTTCTCTGTGTAGTAAATTACATATTTGTAGTGAATACTGCTTCATACCTGTAAAACTATATTGCAACAGTGTATATTTCAGATGTCTAGTATATCCTAGTACAAAATACCTGAGGTTTTGCACTAATTTGTTATTTAGGGCTATATGTTTCAAATTTCAAAAAGGGCTTTGTTTCGTAATTTACCTTTTATAAAGAAAAAAAAGCTGCATTTTGTGTCTACTAACACTTTTTCTAACGAGAATTGAATAATTTTCAACATAATAGGGACACTTTTAGGTTTACTGGTTATATTTATGGCATAAAAGTCCATTCAAGTTTTTTCAAAATGTGTTTCTGTAAGAAAAATGTTTTGGGCCTGATGTTTGTGTAATTCACCCAATGCTAGTGATCTCCTCTATAGAGCGTTATGACCGTTTACATTTACCCAAATAAATGTAATTTTTTTTTCTTTAGGATATAACTCATTAGATAAAGTAGGGGAGGAAGGCAAGGGATACAACTGATCAACTCAGGATAAGGACAAGGGATATGACTGATCAACTCAGGAGTATTAGAAAACAATGGGTGTAGAGATTGTAAGAGAGAAATAGAAAGGGCAGAGACCAGGGATGCACAGATACTTTTCGAGTACCAGTGCAGATACTTGGCATTTTCATGAGAACTACCAGGGTTGCAGCGGTTGCAGCTGGGACCTGGCTCTGGTGCTCCACCACTGTCCTGAAATCATTAGTCTGTATTGTTTTAGAAAAAGTGTCACATGACAATAAACAAAAATGTATCAATACTCGTACTTGCAAGTACTCGGCAAGTACCAGTACTCGTACTCGCAATACTGGTATCTGTGCATCCCTTTATTTATATTTATAAAAACGAAATCGTACATTAAAACAGAGATGTACAAATCCCAGGAGCTCCGTGTGCTCCTTACAAATGACAGCTGCCTCCTAATTGGAGCTCAAAAGTATAGGTACATGTACTCGTACTTGTACCGAATACTGTACTTGGTATCTGTGCAACCCTAGAAGAGACTAAAGACTGGGAACCCAAAAGATATAGAAGGTAGAACAAATCTTATGTTTACACTCCGTAGTCCACTCCACCTGCTTCAATTACAAAGTGTATTTACTTTGATTTTCCAGAAAGAATACTGGATAGAAAAGTGGTAGTAGTCTTGTTTACGAGGAGGTAATATTGCAGCAGCAAGAGGGTTATCCAAACAGTCTCGTGGAAGCTGAAAGACACTGTGCCAGTCTGGTAACTCAATGTCCAGAAGATGTAGCGAGGTGCAAAAGTGGTGAGGTTTACCGGTCATTTGCAGATTAACTGTGCAATCCATCTTGGTTGCAAAAAAATAGTTGTCTTATAGTTGATCTTACTGTGTTATAAAACTAATAAATAAATTATACAAAATACACAGTTGTAAGAACACAAACAGCATACTCCACTGCAGCCAATATAAATTGAAATGTTCCCCCTAACCATGATGTTCAGCTGTAACAAAGTACAGTCTGTTCAGGGAAGGAGGCAGCAAGTAAGAGCCGATTGAATAAAGTTGTGGGACTCTTCCTTTTGTAAGCTGTGTATCTTTGAAACATTGAGTTCTGCAAGGCTTCATAAATGTCTATAAATTATTATGCTGAGATTCCTGCATACACACCATTGGTTGAGAAGAGGGCTGAATGAGTGGAGCTCATGTTATATTCTTATATTGCCAAGTGGTTAGGTAACATACTAAAATGTACAGGTGTACAATGGTCACATAGTCCAGTTGGATGGCCCAAATTAGTACAATGACTCGAACATTTGAAACAGAGCAAAATATGCATATACTGTATACAGAAAAAGGTTGAAATAAAACTGTTGAAGGTTTAAAAGAAAAACTACATCTTGTGCCCTTTGGCAATTTAACGTCAAATCTTTATTGTTGCTGAAACACTCAATATATCTCTTTCTCTCTTTAGCAATCAATACCATGTTTTATTTATGCAGAAGTTACTGATATATTGCAGCAAGGCATTATCAATGAAAATGCTAAAAATCACGAGGCTGCTTGAATGTAATTATACAGTTTACGGTGTATAAATCTTGAATTATATTGTGCATTGTAATATATATACAAAATATGTACATATTATTTATATACTAATTAAATATATTATTTATTCACTAGTTTTATATTTGCAAAAATCAGTTCCACCACACAGGTAGTGACATTAATATATATAAATACAAAGTAAATAATAACAAATGTTTCATATTTTTTTGTTTGAGTATTGATGTCAATTCTTGTGTTTTTACCAGTGCCTAATTCACCATGTAGTAATGTGGTACTATATATACACTCCCATTCCCAGCAACATATGTTAGGTGTGTATCTGGTTTGCAAATTTACTTACCAGCAGCCACATTCAGTGTGCATCCTTTCATCTTGCATATCATCTATTGGAAATGCTTTGTCAGTGTATAAGAACAGTGTCAGGATAGGGGGTAGAAAACAGACTAACTTTATGGTGTTCAAATACCAAATACATTTTTTTAATTTTACTTGCACATGATTGGGTACTCTTTGCAAAGTGAAATTTCACCACATTCACCCAAATGAGGGAAACTTTTCCTGCAATATGCACAAAACCTTGCAAAGTTAACAGTCTATTTGCCTTTAGTAAATTAACCCCATTCTGCCATCAAACAAAACTAGTCCCTGCATAATTTTCTGCATAGAAGAAAATCCTTTGGCTAGTCACAGCAACATGAATAAAAAACACTGGAAGTGTTACATTTTGTGCCCATCATGTATTCATAAAATGCATATTAATGTCACAAAATGCATTCCGGTACAGTTCTGTATTGTGCATTTCATGCTCTATAACTGCATGCATTTCAATAACAACATATATTTTGTGCTGTTATGAATAAATGTCAACATCACAAAATATATTTCCACTTATAACATTCATTTCGTAAAGACATGTCTACTAAAAGGCATTTTGTCATCAAAATGCATATATTAAACAGCACAAAATGCATTCTTTTAAACAAATGAAATTACAGTTTTTGCTAAATCTTCTTACATAAAATGTTAGAATTCAGTTCTGGGGGGCACAGATTTCTTAGAGAAATGGCTGACTCCTGAGTTTGTGAGATTAATGCTGTCAATATACTTTTCTGTGGAAAGAGCACACAGGATCATGGGTAGGCATCCCCCTCCAGGTAATCTCCCACCACCATATGGTAATGCTCAGGGCCGGCCTTTGGGGTGTTCGAGCTGTTTGGCCGCACAGGCCGCCATGGCAACAAGGGCGCCAGGCAGCTGACACAGCTCGTCCTCGGGGTGGCTTCTCTCCTCTTCACATGACATGACAGCGCTCCCTCCTCAGGCCGCCCCCCCCCATATCTTTACCGATCCTCTGTGTGTGCAGAACAAACACTGGAGTGATCGTCTGATCACTCCAATGTTTGTAAATAACTGGGGACACATAGTACTATGTGTCCCCAGTTATGAATGAACAGGATGTGATTTACATCACTTCTTGTTCATTCATGAATTTATCAATGGGGAGAAGCACTCACTACAGAGGCTCCTCCCCATTCAGAACCTGGTGATAGTAAATATTTGACTATCATCAGTTTCTGAATGAATGGGAAGCCTCTACACTGAGTGCTTCCCGTTCATTAAGTGCTGAGGCTGCAGAAAAAGAAATTGAGGACTTTGTGTCCTCAATTTATTTTCTATTTTGAAAGGGAAATGTCAGAGGTCTGTTTAGTCCCCTAATATTTCCCCCCCCCCCCACATATTATTAGACATGTTCAAATACTAAATTCAATTCAGATGAAATGAACGAAAATTAAAAACATTTTCATTTGTTTCATCAAACCATCAAACAAAACACATTTTATGCTATTTTGGATTCAGCCATTGGCGTGTTCTGGAGGCAGGGCGCATGATGTCATATAACACCGTACATTGGACGCTACCATCTTGGTGTATATCTAGGTATACACCAAGATGGCGGCACCTATATCGGCGTGTGACTTCACCTGACACCACGCATACAAGGCGTCATGTGACATCATGCTTCCTGCCTCCAAGATGGTGGCACGCATTCGCAGAACGCGCCGGTGGCCAACATGGCCGCTGCACATTCTCAAACAAATTATTGTGACTACAAAGGTGCGGATATTAGAAAAAACGGGTGTGGCCACCGAGGGGTGTGTTACTGAGGGGTGTGGTCACTGAGGGGTGCTGTAAAGCTTTCTCACACAGGGTGCCTGAAGGCCTAAAGCCGGCCCTGGTAATGCTGCTGCATAATTATAGGGACGGGGACACATTTCTGTGACAGACCAAGATGAAAGAACAACCTCAAATAGAGAATGCCCAGGTCTTTGCACTTCAGTTCATAAGCAATGAGCACAATTTAGTTCTGTTAAAAAGAGCTACAGTAACTGGGCCTGCAGTATTCCATACTGTTTCCAGCAAAACTTTGATTTATGAGGGTTGCACTTACTTTTTCCCTTCTCCTGCAAATGCTCACAACTTTGAGCATTGACTTGCTCTTGTTGACATTGTTAACTCAACCCAGGTCTGACCACCAGAAGTATCATTTGTGAATTGTTTGCTTTACAAGCAACCTACAATTTGTTCTTCAGGAACAGAGACTATTTTTTTTAGGTAACAGTATAGGGGATTCCATTTTTTGGAGCGGCCTTAATGTGTTCCACTTTGCATTCTAAGTGCTAATCCTATGTTTCCAGATGTTTGTGTATGGTTGGGATATAGGCCCACTTATCTGGGGTCTAGTGGGCAATGCTGTTTCACCAACTTGTTGTCAACTACTGTTTGTCCCCTGTGGGAGTGTTTCTTAATGCTTTTTTGTTGTATGTGTGTGAATTATTGTCTCTGTGTTATAATTTGCTCCCTTTCCATGTGCTGCATTACTCAGTAAGGTGTCTCTGGTTCCTGCCACCAGCTTCTTTATACTGTGGATCTTACCATCCTAAAGCTTAACATATGTATCGAGGAATGTCTGTGGTTTGAAATAAAAATGTATACGATTTTAATTCAGTAATGGACCCCTGACTTCATTGTTTAAGACCTCTGCAGTCGAACATACTTCCCCCCTCAATGATGCAGAGCCTATAACTATCATCAGAGGAGAGAATTTTCCTGTCAATATTAAATGTTCCATGCTCCTTGTAGGAGTGATTGGGTCCTGCCCTGCCTTGACGTATGACATTTGTGTTGAATGTGCAATACTTATCATAATCTCTGTCTGATCATTCCATAGTACAGTTATCTCTTCTCATGGGCCACAAACCCTTGTTTAAATCCTAGAGGCTGAGATGTTTCGGGTTCTAACAGGATGATGTACACTCTCGGTTACATAAAGACTTGCCTGCATACTGGCAACTTATTGCTATATGGTGATATTCATGGATATTGTCATGAAACAGTATGCTCGAATTTTCTCTGGGACACCAGGAAAAAAGGGGTATTGGAAAAACTTTCATCAAATGGGACAATCTGTTAAATGCTAATCCGAAGACTTGGGTCAGAACAAACCTTTATTTTCTCTTCACAGAAATATACTAAAGGATCTTAACAGGCTTCCAGGCTTTAGGTGGTGGTCAGTCCTTGGTATTACAATTCTTTCCAACCTCTTAAAGTAAGGGACTAACTCAAGGTCTCCATCAACGTTGACAACAGACAGTTCTTCAGATACCTTATCATATGTAATACACTTGTTTTTCAGTTGGGGTTATGCACAATCCAGTTGTATGGATCCTGCCTAAAAGTCTGTATGTTCAAAAAAGCAAAAGCCTACAATAGAAATCTTTGCATTTTTACAGTCCAGTACCTCTGTTCCATTTAACCTACACCGGGGGAAATCTATACTTCCTTGTCTCAAAGGAGGGGCTTAGGGGAGTCTTACTTTGTCTTTGGTTAAAGGAAGTTATAGGCACAGCAGATAAGCTAAACTAATTTAAATTTCTCTATCAATTTTACCATACCCCTTCAAAACGTTATAATTTTAAAACTGTTAAAAGCACTGCCTGCTGATGTAACTGATGTTACATATGTTTTAGACTTGCCCAGGGGTTTCTTATGATTGGATCTACCAACATGCTTTCATGGTTCTGGTTATTTTTATGGTTATACAAAAATATGGGGTTTTGCACAAAAAGGAAAATATACACTACATTTGAATTTATTTTCTTCCCTGGACTGTATTGCAGAGCAATTCGCAACACCCTATGAAACCAAAAACTGTTGGGAACCAAAGGAACTACAAAAGTAGTAATTCTTTGTGTCCCATGAACTCCTGGGGAAGTAAAAGTATTCGTGAAGCTCAGTGCCAAAATCACAAAACAACCAACACACTTTTAGGTAAGAAATTATGAATGTAGCATTATGATGCTCTTCTACCTAGAGACATGTGCTTTGGATATTAATACTTGTAATATTACTCCAGACTGGACAAGAAACTATTTCCATGGATTTTAAGCAACTTTTTCTGGAGTTTATATACCCCAGAGTTGGGTTACCAATATAACCTAGAAACCAAAACCCAGCTGAGGACTATTTTTAAGACAGTAGAACAACAAGAGAAGATTTGAAATATTGTAGATTACAAACGTTATTAACTGATTTCCTGGTGTCTAACCTGAATAGATAACTTGTCTTTGTTCATGATGGTTGGAGAAAAAAGACAGTGCCAGCTTTGATGAACATTTAAAAATTCAATAAGCGGCACATTTATTATACAATACATGAAAAGGAAGACAGGAAAGTGAAAGTTTGAATACGCTACTTTGCCAGAAACAGCAGGCATGCCAAGAGGAAAAAGTTAGGGAAAAACTGAGATGGAGGACTTACACTGTTACTAGTGATCTCAGGGACTAAGGGAAGAGATGCCTTTGCTCATTTGATGTTGAGTAAAATTGCTTTCTTCACACTTGTTTGGTGGTCACTGGAGCTGCCCATTCAGTATTGAAAAAACCCCAGAAACCTTGAATCGGAAGATACCTGGTAAATGCCCATTCACACTGCAAAGCTGTGTATTGCAAGTGTTGCTGAGCATTGATGTGTGTGTTTCTATTGTACATTCTATTGTAGGTCAACGCATAGGACACCATACGTTGTTCTGCACTGTGTTGCGTTTCAGAGCACATGTGTTTTAGAGGCGTGTTATGGTGCCATTCACATGAAATGTCAATACAATTCACCAATGCATGTAACAAGCAGTTGGTGTAAATGTGCTCTAACAGTGGCATTGGACTCTGTGGCAAAGTCGATTTCCCTACTGAAGATAGCTCTTAAAGTGTTCTATTTTTAGTTTTAACTTTTGGAGTGCAGAAAGGTTAAAATATTTGTTGTTGTCTGTGCAGACACAAAAGAAAATTAAAGTAATAGTTTATCTTTACAAAATAAGGGAGATTTTCCTCTCTAAAAGTTGTCACTGGAACAGGAGTCTCAATTAGAAGATTTACAGGTGAAACTCGAATAATTAGAATATCGTGCAAAAGTTCATTTATTTCACACTTTAAGTTATTAGTGAAATAAATGAACTTTTTCACGATATTCTAATTATTCGAGTTTCACCTGTATATTCACTTCTTGCTCTGGAGACAGCTCTATAATTTTGGACTTCCCATCACTTTCTGACTCAGTGACAATGGTCAGCAAGACAGATAGAGAGAGAGAGAGAGAGACGGTAAATCTATCTAGCAGAGACACAAATAGCAATTAAATGTTGAGTCTGTGAGGGCAGGATGAACTCTGCAACGTTATGCTTGTAATGTGGATCAAGAATGGTTGCCAACCAGTAATGGTCACTCTCCTTGATACCACAAATCCTGGGGTCGTTTTGCAGGATAAGGGAGCCCATGCCCCGTAATTTTGAGGAGGCATGAGATTCCGAGTCTTCAGGGTCATTGAGGATGACACTATCGTGCCCTACCTCCTCACAGCCACGTACTACACCTTAGGTTTTTGGGGACAGAAAACCCTCCCTTAAAGACTGCCTTATGTCATCCTCTGCTTCAATGCCCCCACAGCTGCCATAATCCTCCTCTTGTGCGATCTGCGGGCCTGCAGGAATGGTTTCTGCATAAAGAGGGCCTTGAGAGGAAAGGAAGTCCTCCTCTTCCCCCCGCTGTTCTGCCTCAAGTGCCCTATGCATAATTCCTTGCAGAGTATGCTCCAGCAGGAACACAAGAGGGATAGTGTCACTGATGCATGCATTGTCTCAGCTCACCATCCTCATCACCTCCTCAAATGATCACAGTACAGTGCATGCATCCTTTATCCACAGCCACTGACGTGGGGAAAAAAAGCTAAGGTCCCCTGAGCCTGTCCTTGTGCCATACTCACACAGGTACTCATTGATGGCCCTCTGCCCTGTGTGCAGCCACTGCAGCATTGTCAAAGTGGAGATCCACCTGGTGGGCATGTCACAAATCAGACGGTTTGTAGGCAGGTGGAATTCTTCTTGAATTTAAGTCAGACGAACACTGGCTGGGAATGAGCGCCTGAAATGGCTACATACTTTTCTTGACTGCCTCAGAAGATCTTGCAGCCCTGGGTACCTGGTTAAGAAAGGCTGCACCACCAAATTGAGGACGTGTGCTAAGCATGGTACATGCATCAACTTTCCCAGGCATAGGGCGGAGAGAAGGTTGCTGCCATTGTCGCATACAACCATTCCAGGCTCAATGTGCCGTGGTGTTAACCACCTCTGTGCCTGCCCCTGCAGAGCTGACAGAATCTCTGCCCCGGTGTGCCTTCTGTTTCCTAGACAAACCAGCTCAAGCACTGCATGGCATCTTTTTGCCTGAGTCATTGCGTAGCCCTTTGGATGTTTGCGGTGAACTGCTGGTTCACCGGACAATTCTGCAGAAAGGCCATTGTGGAGGACGAAGAGGAGGGGGTGGAGCAGACAGATCCACATCATCAGCTTTTTGGAGGCGTGGTGGCTGAACATGCCCCAGCATGGATCCCTTCCAGCTGCAAGCAGATTTACCCATCATTGGTACCCCCTCCTTCTAGGCTCATGTTACTCCCTAACCTCAGAGCCAACATCAGACCATTGATGCTGCGCATCCTCCAGCAGTATGTCACTGACGCTATGTTCAAACAATTCAGCTGACTCCTCCATGTATGATGGTGGGGCTAGGGCAGGAGTAGCTGTGGACAAGGAGGCAGAATAGACTGCTTTGGCAGCTGCGGTTTACTGAGAACCAGTATGAGCCTGGGTGACATAAGGAGCATGAGGATGGCTTAGTTATCCAATCCACCACCTCTTCTGTATGTTGTGGCTGAATAACACAGCCAGCACCAGATAAAAAGGACAAGCGTGCCCTGCCTGCAGAGGATGTACCACGTCCATGACCACAGCCTGCGGACACAGAGGCTGCTTGCCCTCTTGTTGCTGCACTGGAGCGTCTGCCTATCCTTGTTGGCCTTCCTCACATGATGCTTATTGCAACAGACTGCAATAATCGAGTACAATAATCGACTGTTATGATCAACTGTTATAATCGACTACTTTATTCGACTGTTATAATCGACTACTATAATACGACCAGTATGACTCACTGCTTAAGGAAAAGAACTCTGATAGAACTCTGATTGTGAACTCTGATATAACTCTGATATCTAACTCTGATACAACTCTCATATAACTCTGATATATAACTCTGATAGAACTCTGATAGAACTCTGATATATAACTCTAGTATATATCTCTGATAGAACTCTGATAGAACGCTGATATAACGCTGATATAACGCTGATATAACTCTGATATAACTCTGATATATACTCTCTTTTTTAACTCCAGCAACACACTACATAGGGCTGCAGTGTTAGCAGCCTTATATAGTGTGCTGCTGGAACTAAGCGGTGAACCATGATTGGCAAAGTCATCATGACTTTGCCCAATCATGGCTCTTACAGAGTACTGAGGCTTATTGGGCAAAGTCTTGCACAATTAGAGCTTCATAAGGTGCATTCCCTTGTGGGGTGTTCAGCAGTTGAACAGACCACCGAACGCCCTTATAATTTGTGTGTTAGGCGAACACACAAACTAGCAATGTTCGAGTTGAACTCTCGTTCGACTTGAACATCCATCCCAACACTACTCGGAGTTTGGCTGGATCCAGGAGGAGGCCCTGATCTGTGATGATGTAGCACAGAAATTGGATTTGTGTTGCTCGAAGTGGCATTTCTCCAACTTGGCATAAAGGCAATTGTCCCGCAGTTGCTGCAGAACTGTTTTCATATGGAGACAATGGGTGTCTAAGTCTGGAGAGAAAATAAGGATATCGTCTAGGTATACTGTAACACAGGCATACAAAAGATCATGAAATAGTGTGGAGGAAATATGGGAGCTATAGAAGTTCCCCCCAGTGGCATTGAGAGAGGTGGTTGTACCATGGGCAGGCAACGGTCATGGCACAGTCCCCCAAGACAATATTTCTCCGGAGTTCCAATCCAGATGAGGAAAAATGTTTTTGCAACCAGTGGAGGCCCAGAATGATGGGACTGGGGGACTTAGGCAAAATCAGGAACAACATTTTTTAACAATGCATCTCCCCGATATGCAAAGCAATAAAGGGCGTTTGAAATCGAATAGGGCCAACGGGCAACAAGGAATCATCAACTGCACATAATGAGAGGGGTATAGTCAGGACAACAAAGGGAATGTCCATTTCGGAGGCCAAGGATTGTTCGATAGAGTGACCAGCTGCTCCAGAGTCTACATATGCAGAGAGTTGGTAAGCATTCCTAGCCCAGTGAATAGTACCAGAAGGGTGAAACGAGGGAGGCTTGCTTTAGAGAACAGGTCTAGATCACCTTCCTGAGAGCAAACTAGAGCATTGGGTCTTCCTGGATGAATTGGACAGCAGATCAAGCGGTGCCCTCTGGCACCACAGTAAAGACATAGGCCCAAACTGAACCGACGGGTGTGCTCTTCTGGTGTGAGGAACAAATGCATAGAAGGGGCTATGGAACAAGTGTTGCTCAAGCAACCAGAAGCAAGTCTGCACAGTATTTCAATAGTTGAAGGGCTAGGAGGCAGGACAGGAAGTAGCGGGGAGGAAGGTATATTAACCCTTTAGGTGAAGCGGGTGACACCCCAAGCTGCTAACGCAGTGCAGCAAGAGGAGAGCACATGCTTGTGGAACCACAGGTGCCAGCAGACCCACAACAACAAAAGATAAGGACACATGCAACCAGTGAGATACAGATCAGCTCTGCAGCTGATCTGTGACAGGTATTTTAAGGAATCTTCAGCAAATGAGAATTATTGTGCCATACAGAGGTGGGATTAGAACATGGCTCTTTAATGGAAATAGAAGCATGGTCCGACCTTGTGGTGTTGTTGATGGTGGAATTAGAAACTTTCTGTAACAACCATTTGTCAATGAGGTCTATCCATGAGTTAGTTAGTTAGTTAGTTATTTAGTTAGATGAGTGTGTGAGCAGAAGGTGAAACCCTTCTGGATTGAATGGATCAATTTTCTATTGAATGGATCCACTCTCCATCAAACAGATCCTCCTTGAGGAGAAAGTCTTTTAAAGGTGTGGTAGCTTTTCTGGTAGGCATGAAGGTATCTAACAAGTTGTCGGTTATAGTAATAAAGTCCTCACGTATCAAGAAACCTTGAAGTAAGATTTTTTTATCGTTTATTGAAGAAATGTTGTTGGTGTGTATGTATGTGGAGCATAACTATTCACTAGTGTAGGTGATATTCAAGTGTAGGTGATATTATATATAGTACAAACAAAGATTGTATCTACCAGCTGGGTCCAAAATAGTTTTGATGGGTTTAAAGTAAACAAAATTCTTGCTTGAAATCATTGCCTCGCTTTTTTGGCAGAAAAATTTGGTATGTAAATATGGGAAAAGTCTGTATGAGTGCACACAGGGTTGTTGTTCTTGCAAAAATTAGTATCTTGCAAGCAGAGAATACCAGATTTAGAGGCATGTATTTTTTGAGTGTCAATATTTGTATGGGCTAATTAAGCATTAACTAAACACAATTTTGAATCCTATATTTGGTAAGGAGGAGAGCAACTGTATGTGTAAGACATACTGAAAGGAATTTATCAAAATTGAAGCAGAAAAAATCTGGAGCAGTTGCCCAGGGCAACCATCAGCTTCTCTCTGCAGTTTGTTCAGTTAAGATTTGAAAATGAAAGAGTGAAGCTGATTGGTTGCTGTGCACAGCTGCTCCAGATTTTGTCTGCTCCAGTTTTGATAAATTCCCTTCACTGTATGTTCAATGGTCGTTTGATTATACAGTATGCATGGACATAGTTTAAAATAGAGTCTTGAGGAGTGTAGGCAAGTGAATCATGGTGTAGGTGAAGGATAGATAGATAGATAGATAGATAGATAGATAGATAGATAGATAGATAGATAGATAGATAGATAGATAGATAGATAGATCTCTGGATATAACAGTTTGAAAAACAACAAGAACACAAACAGCATAAGCATTGGTTATGAAACAAAGTAAACAAGTTTAAAAAATAGAACCTACAGTTTGTTCTTTGACAGGCAATTTGCTGCATTGCAACATGAAGAGAAGTCAAGTGGTAATCAACATATTCCTTCTAAGCACCAGAGTGCAAAAGTGTTCAGCTAAGAGGTAAAGGTAAATGACCTAAGCAGTAATTAGGTTTTGGTTCCAAACCTACAGTTTTCCACTCAGTGGAATATCTCCCATATTTAGAGTCTTTTACCCATGAGGGTTCTGGATAACAAATAGTTTTCCATTTAGTGTGTGTTGAACCATTTCTATACAGAATAGCTTTGACTGGGTATACTTAGGGGTCTAGTCACTAAGCTGCCAAAGGATCTAGCCGTAGCTTTGGCTGATCCTTCGGCTAGCTTCGGCCCCAGGACCCCTTCGGTTCAGTAGAACCGAAGGGCTGCTGTACGGGCTATAAAGTCAGCCGAGCGGCTCAGTCGATATGCATCGGCTCGACTGAGCCGAGGTGAAATACGAAGCTGGCCGAAAGGCCGGCCATTGGGCAGCCGTGTCCAGAGAGTATCTGTAAATGGCACCTTTTCGGACTGGGCTAGTGTAATGAGCGGTGTGCCTCAAGGATCTGTGCTGGGTCCGATACTGTTCAACCTATTCATTAATGACATCGGGGAGGGAATAAATAGCCATGTTTCCGTGTTTGCAGACGATACAAAAATAGGGAGGGTACTAGAAACGGATTGTGACAATATAACATTGCAGGAGGACCTGGATAAAATAGGGGAGTGGGCAATTCTATGGCAGATGAGGTTTAATGTCGATAAATGCAAAGTAATGTACTTTGGACATAAAAATAAACAAATAGGCTATACAATCATGGGTATGCCGCTAGGGAATTCAGAAATAGAA
Source organism: Nanorana parkeri (assembly GCF_000935625.1). Taxonomy (NCBI): domain Eukaryota; kingdom Metazoa; phylum Chordata; class Amphibia; order Anura; family Dicroglossidae; genus Nanorana; species Nanorana parkeri. The sequence continues at coordinate 664,426 of NW_017307312.1, forward strand.
AAAGATTTGGGGGTCATTGTAGACCACAAACTGAATGGTAGCTTGCATTGCCAAGCTGCGGTAAACAAAGCTAGCAGGGTCTTGTCCTGTATTAAGAAGGGGATGTATTGCAGGGACAAGTCTATAATTGTGCCTCTATATAGATCGTTGGTTCGGCCACATCTGGAGTACGCGGTCCAGTTTTGGTCGCCGGTACTGAGAAGGGATGTCCTTGAACTGGAGAGAGTCCAGCGGAGGGCAACAAAACTAATTAGGGGAATGGAGGACCAGAGCTATGAGACAAGGCTTCTGACCTTAAACATGTTTACGCTGGAATTAAGGAGATTAAGGGGGGATATGATTTTCATGTACAAGATGTTCAATGGTGACAGCAACATTGGCAACAAACTGTTTGAGATTAACTCCATTACAAAGACTAGAGGCCACCACCTAAAGTTGGTGGAGAAAAAATTCCAGCACAATGGGCGAAGAGGGTTCTTTACAGTAAGAGCGGTTAAGGTCTGGAACTCACTGCCATCGGCAGTGATTTCAGCCAAGAGTGTAGATTTGTTCAAGAAACGTTTGGACAATTTCTTGAGGGACCGTAATATCCAGGGATACCAGTATCCCTAAGAATGAGATGATGCGTGGACCTATATGGGTTGGACTTGATGGACATATGTCTTTATTCAACCCCAAATACTATGTAACTATGTAACTTTCCCCCGTAAAGTTTTACTCTGCTTGATCCAGCAGAGTAAACCTTTCCCTGCTCTGTTGTCATTTTTTTTCTTCTGATATCGGAGCCGTTGGCTGCCTTTAGAACAACAACAACAAAAAATAAGCATAGGAATGCATAGCTACATTCCTATTGGCTATTTCAATTTGCAATAGCAAATAGCCAATAGCAAACTTGCTATTGCAATTTTAAATAGCCAATAGGAATATAGCTATGCATTCCTATGCTTATTTTTTATTTTTTTTGTTCTGATGGCAGCAAACAACTCCGATATCAGAAGAAAAAAAAAAGAAAACAGAGAAACTATGTAACTTTCCCCCGTAAAGTTTTACTCTGCTTGATCCAGCAGAGTAAACCTTTCCCTGCTCTGTTGTCATTTTTTTTCTTCTGATATCGGAGCCGTTGGCTGCCTTTAGAACAACAACAACAAAAAATAAGCATAGGAATGCATAGCTACATTCCTATTGGCTATTTCAATTTGCAATAGCAAATAGCCAATAGCAAACTTGCTATTGCACCCACCCACTGCTGCTGTCAATCAGACAAGGAGACCAGCAGTTCTTTATCAGGTCCCCTCTAGTGATTGACAGCAGCAGAGGGTGGGTGCAATAGCTAGTTTGCTATTGCAAATTTAAATAGCCAATAGGAATATAGCTATGCATTCCTATGCTTATTTTTTATTTTTTTTGTTCTGATGGCAGCAAACAACTCCGATATCAGAAGAAAAAAAAAAGAAAACAGAGCAGAGAAAGGTTTACTCTGCTCGATCGAGCAGAGTAAAACTTTCCAAGAGAGTTTATTTATTTTTATTTATTTTTTGACGGCAGCAGAACCGCCTGGCCAATAGAAAACAGTTGGGCGGAGCTGGCTGTCACTGCTAGCTCCACCCAATCATTTTCTATTTTTTTTTCTACTTTTTAAAAATTTTTTCTATTCTGCTTGATACAACAGAGGTATTGAGCAGGATTGCCTAGCCGAATGCCGCCCGGCGGCATTCTGCTATTCACTCACTGCTGTTCGGCATTTATCAGAATAGGCCGAACAGCAGCGAGTAGCATGCCGAAGGTTCGCCTCAGCTGATCCAGATGTTGGATCGGCTGAGTCGAACTCCTTCTGCACTTCGGGTCGGCCGAATATGCTGAGCATGTTCGGCCGACCCGAAGCCATGCAAAGCATGCCGATGTACGGCTGATTTCAGCCGACATAAGTCTGAAATCAGCCGTACAAGCCTGAAGTGAATAGCCAAACAGTGTTCGGCTCACTTTACTTGGGGTCGGTTGTTCACTCGGCTGCCCTAGGCAGCTTAGTGAATAGACCCCTTAGTGTTTATGATTCCTGAGAGTCTTACAGGGTTATTCACAAAGCTGCCGAAGGCAGCTGAGTCAATAACCCAGCCGAAGTGAAGTGAGCCGAACACTGTTCGGCTATTCACTTCTGGCTTGTACAGCTGATTTCAGCCGTACATCTGCTAAAATCAGCCGTACATTGCCTGCCTTCGGTCAGCCGAAAATGCTCTGTATGTTCAGCTGAGGCGGAGTGCAGAACGACTTTGACCCAGCCGATCCAACATCTGGATCAGCTAAGCCGAAGTTCCGGCAGCTCACTCGCTGCCGTTCGCCCCTATTCCCATAGGGGCTGAACGGCAGTGAGTGAATAGCCGAATGCCGCCGAGAGGCATTCGGCTCAGCTATTCTGCTCGGTATTTCAGAAGTACCAAGCAGAAAATGAATGAAAAGAATGTGAACAGAAAATGTTGCAAAATTATTTTAAGAATGATAAAAAATAGGAAAATTAAAAAAAATGTTTTAAAGAAAAGAAAAAAAAAAAAAAAGAAAAACAATTGGGCTGAGCTATCAGTGACACCAAGCTCTGCCCAACTGTTTCCTATTGGTCGGCACCTGCCAGAGTCTTCTAGCAGGTCCAGGCCAATGAATAACAACTGGGTGGAGTCGACCGTGATGTCACAGATGGCACTGCCCAGTTGTTATTGTTTAATGACATATCAACATCCCCAGGTCATTTAGGGATGCTGTTCTGTCATTACAACTGGCCGTAGCGAGCCGTGAGTTCATGGCTGGCTCCGCCCATCTGTTATTTGTGTGGAGATCAGTCAGTTTTGGCTGACTGTTCTCCATGCTTTGGGTGTCACTACGGCTCAGCCGAACCAAAGCATATGCGTTCGGCTCGGCTGACCCGCTTGGCTCCCTACGACTGCTGTACGGTCTATTGTGAATAGCCCGTATAGCAGCCCTTTGGTTCAACTGAACTGAAAGGCAAAGGCGGTCAAAGAGAGCCGAAGGATCAGCCAAAGCTACGGCTGGATTCTTCGGGTCTTTAGTGAATAACCTCCTTAGTGATGGGAAGCACACTTTTCCTGGCTGACAGTGTATATTGGGATGCGGCAGCAAAAACATTTTGAGTACTAGTTGGAAAATTGCACAGATTTCCTGGATGCTTCCAGCAATATCTCTTCGAAAGAACTCTCATGGGTACATTTCTTAAAGGTTTGTCAGGTAGGTTTGGGGGTTTAGGTCTAATTCAGAAGGTAGTAGGCCAGGTAGGATGAAAGTGAACCCGACATACATGGATATGTAAATCGCCTATAGGACGGTTTCGGGGATACTATGAATTTTAACATTATTGGAGTGATATCTGTCTTCAAGATCTGCTAATTTAGCTTTGATCCAGGTTAGATCATCCTCTCTGTCATTATAAAAATTTACAAGCTCATTAAATGTAGATGCAAATCTGCCCATTTTTTGCTCACTATGGCTAACTCTGTGGCCCTTCTCCAGCACCCCTGCTTTAAAATTTTGCACTGATGAGATTATCTCTAACCTTAGATTAATGCCAAGCACAGACCAGTTGAGCAGTTGAGAGTGGAAAAGTCACTTATGAAATCCTTAGGCTCTAGTATCATCCAAAGAGGTATCATAGGGGTTTTGATTTAGCTGAATTAAACAGCAATAGGGGGAAATGGAGCAGTTATTGCTGCAGTATGCTCTTTGGCACTGGGAAGTGGTGAAGGAAGCTGCATGGAGTCCTCTGTGGAGGAGTGGATGGAGGAAAACAAGCTGCTCCCATCTTGCCCTCATTGTGGTTTTGACCTCCACTTCCATGACTTGCCCCTTTCCTTATATTTAAAAGACATTGCTGGAGAAATCCACAGCTTGCTTTTGGCTGCAAGGTGCAACTGATGCTGCAGAAGGCAAGGTATACCAACTTGCTTGTTTAAAGTTAAAATGGTCACACAGTCATACATACTTCTTTTGAAGTCTTCTGCCTCTTGTAGCTTGTTAACTAGAGTGGTGGTGCCTATATTCTTCTTAAGCTCTGGAGCTTTGTTCACACCATCTCCAGACCAGAACTAGACCAGGACATATATCTATTATCTGCACCAAAAACGCATCCCCATGTATCCCAATGTTTTGGGTTTTTTTGTGGCTAGATCACACCATTGTGTTCAGTTTCTGAGCTTTCAAAAAAAGTCCAACATCTTGCATGTGTTAGCATGTAAACGCATGCTAACACATGCAAACTGACTGGAACACACCCAAAAGCCAATTGAGACTAAAATAAGTGCTGTAATGCATCAAAAACACATATCACCGCATTTGCAGAAATGCACCCAGAAGAAGTCTTCAACTGGGGCTGTGGCTGAATGAGGTAAAGCTCCTAGGAGTCTCCTTGAGATGTTGGGGATATTTTTAACTTGTTTAACCTCCCTGGCGGTATTCCCGAGTGTAGCTCGGGGTTACTTTTCCATACCATAAGCGGTAACCCCGAGCTACACTCGGGAAAGCCGCATAGCATTTACTTACGTTGTCCCTCGAGCCGCACTGTGTTCTGCGGCCGATGCCGGCTTCCGGCTTCCGGGTTCCATCACTTGCGAGCGTACGCGTCGCAGGGGGGGCGGAACCGGCGGGATATAAAAAAAATGAAAAAAACTACAAAGACGAAACAAATTAAAAAAAAATAGACCGAAAAATAACATGAAACAAATTAAAAATCATACCGCCAGGGAGGTTAAAAAATTGTGTAAAATTCAGGGAAGTTTACATCACTGCATCAGCTTTTCTTTAATCTATTCAATACAGTGTTATTATCTCAGTTACATTACCTTGTCTAATATCTGTCTGCCTTAATTTAATGCAGAGTTTAGCTTATGATGAAAAAAAGTAACAATGTGAACATTCTCAAACCTAGAGAGATTCCTGTGCTTGCCATCTCAGTGTAGTCAGTTGGTGAAAACAGAGTACCCACCGCTTCATCTTAGGGCAGGTTTATTAAATAGAAACAGTGTATCAAAGTGCCAACAGATATTGCTACAGTAGTGAACCTTTTGAATTATGATCCAGTCTGCTATTTCTCTTAATGGGGAATTCAGCCCTATATTCAAATTAGAGACAGTAGGTGAGAGTATCGCATTTCTCTTGATTCAGTTTCCTGGCTTTCTGCCATTGAGTGTTGAGGGAAAAAACCCTCTTCCTCAGGACATAGGAACTGAAGACTCCCTGCTTTCTGCCTAATACAATTGTCATGAGAGATGAAGTTACCACTGAGGAAGGAAAGAGTTAGCTGAATGTTGATAAAATGGAGAATGCAGGGAGTCTTTACTTGCTAACTCCTGTGGAAGCATGACCTTACTCCCTCTTATTCTGTGCCATTTGTATGGGTAGCTCTGTATGTTCTGTATTATACACTGATGCTATTAAAGCAGACTTAATTTTAAAGAATTAGTTCAAGTCCACCATTACTGTACATTGGCTAAAAATCTGATGGGAGCAGTAAAATGCAAGAGAATGTGTTCTGTGTCTGACCAGCTAATCAGAATGGCTGTAAGCCATTCTTGTTCTATTGTACTGAGCACAGTGCTTAGTAACAAGAGGAAAGATCAGTGATAGCGTCAGTAAAGTCCTTCTGCTCCATTATTATTATCCAGCCATAGGTCAGGGCAGATTATATAACTAAATTGCAGTTTTCCTTGCAGGAATGTCATAGACAGGTCAATATCTTCCCTGGATCACAAGAGTAGCTCCGCAATATTTCAAATCCTTTGGAAGGCAAGACAGTCCACATAACTGTGTTTGTTTCAACTGTGAGTTTAACTCTTTGCCTGTCTAATAACCTGTTGGTCTGGGACCTTAACTTACTATCAACACTGCAGCAACTCCCTTTATCAGCCCACTTTAATTTAACACAAAGCCTATCCTTTCTTCTACATTATACTAAAGATATTTATCTTTATTGTAGAGTGTGGTGTCTGTACAATAACACAGCTGACTGTTCAGGTACACATGCAGACACAGTTTCTAAATGCCGAGCTGGTAGCTGTTTACTGAATTGGGGTTCTTGCAAACAGCTGGTTTTGATTCAGTTCTGAAGTTGAATTAGTCTACTCGGTTTTGTCAAAGCTGAAATGCACTGCTAGAGTGAAAGTTCTACTTGTCTATGACCAACATTTACTTGAATAGTAAATGCAAGGGTGGTGATTTAATAAAGTGATGGGGAGAGATATTAACTGCATTTACTTCAAAAATCTGGTAATATGCAGATTTTTATGTTAAAACGTACTTGTTATTTTCTAATTAGAAGAATGTATGGAAAATAATTTATCTACACGATCAGATGTGCCAAATAAAAACCTGCATTCCTCCAGGTATGGTAGCCTATCTTTACCAATTAGGCCCCCTTCACACCTGGGCTTTTTGGAAATGCGCGTCAACGTACTTTCATAACACACTTGGGTTGCCATTACTCGGTAATGGCACCCCAAACACACCCTTGCAATTGCATATTTTCCCTGTGCATTCGCGCACGTAAAAATGCCCATGAATATGTGAAAAAAATGCGGAATGCATGTTCCAAATTTGCAAATGTACTTATTTTCCGTGGTTGGCGCGCATCCAGGGATCCAATGGGGATCAATGGGGAACCACGCTAAAATCGGTAAATGGAGTCTACTGGTGTGAACGGGGCCTAAGGTAAGTTTGGACTATAAATCCCACAGAAACATTTGTTTATCATTACATTTTACCTTCTCTATCAACAGGAGGAACAATAACACAATGGGATTGATTTTCAGATGAATGTTTTAGTTAGCCAATCTGGGTTTACTTCAGTCATTTCAGTTAATAAATCATGTAAAAGGAAAATTCCCTATTAAAAAGACTGTACACAATTTGGTAATTAAAATTAACACAGGTTCACTGAAGTAAGGCAAAGTTCTACTCCTTAGTATAGCAAACCCATTATCGAAAGAACCCCAATTAAAACGCTGAAAGGTTAATGTGGCAACAAGGTATATGTGGGGTAAAGATGTATGGAATTAAAACTCCTACTTCACTATGTCTAGCTTGGTTGATGTTTAGTGAATGTAGTGAACATTTACTTTGCAAATAATAATCAGTTATGTTCAAGGAAAATAAAATAAAACAGGATTTTTGCTTACACATGATTAGATGATGGAGGTCAGAACAGTTTTTCCTTACTTACTAAGCTAGAGGAAAATCTCCTTGCAAAGTGAAAATTACCTTTGCAACGTTAACAATCTATTTGCCTTTTGTAAATTAACCTGTAAAGAATTGTTTTTTTTACAACAATCTACAGGAATGTGTATTTTATATTTAAAAAAAACTAATTTATGGATCACAATCTTTTGTAAATCTTCCCATTTAAATTGTAATATTTTAAATGTGTTAAGTTAAAAATAATATACCCCTTTAAAGAGATTTTAGTTTATTTTAGTTTTTTTGTAATTGAAATACTCCTTCTTAAAATGTCTGTTTGCATTATTATTATTATTATTTACAGTTTTAGGTTTTATTACCAAAAACAGCCAGTTTCCATAATTAAATTCACTAAAACATCTTATAAAAATGGACAGTAATACAGTTTGTGTCTCAATTATGTTATTTCCAAAGCATAGTTATTTCCAAACAAAGCATTTTCAAGGCTAATTCAAGTATTTAAAACACTTCAAGCAGCATTAATTTTATCATGTTCTTCTGGAGAAAGGGCCTACAATAACCAATTTAATGACTGTATTCTTAATGTCTTCGCAGTGTTAAGAAAAGGAGATAGAAGCATTTAAGTAGTGAGCTTTTATGATAATGATCTGATAAAATAATTGTTCTTTGTATTTGTAAAAATAATTGTATTGGGGTTTTGAGACAAAATAACATTTAAGATACTGGACAATTTTAAAGCATTCAGTATGTTTCTGAAAGTGTTTTAACAAGGGTATTTATCAGATTGCCTATCCATTCCAGGTCTCTTTCAAATGCTAACATTTACCACCCATAAAAAACAGTTGTCCTAAAGCCATCAAATAAAGTTAGGAGTGTGATGAGGTTGATTGATTTGTAAAGTCATTTGAATAGGGGATGTTGTCCACATCCTTTTAGTGATGCCACAATGACAGCTTTGATGGCTTCGGATGATGTATCACCAAGAGAAACAGAGGGGGATGCATTTAATAAGTGCCTTTGCCCTTTATCACAATTGTCTAATTACATGCAAAGAAAGCAAAATACAGCTAGCATTAACAGGAAATCCTTCCCTGGTCACGAATGGGATGATTTTTCCTAAGACATTGATAACAATTGACAATTGATGCAAAGCAGTTGATTACATTGGACTGAATTTGCAGAGTTTATCAAGTTGATTTTCCAACAGGTTGGCAAATAAATCCCAGCAGGCTTCACTTAATTATTCAGATTCTCTAAAAATTAGAGTTAAGATTGTTTCCCATATTAAATCACAACATTTCTAGCTTCCACAATTAACGTTTTTAGATATCAACAATTGCAAAGCAATTTACAAAATATATATTTAAGTATATTGATCATGGATCATAATTTTACAGCTATTTTAAATCCTCACCGGTACCTATAATTAGTTAGACATATGTGAAATGATTTGCACAAACATAGAACAATCTTCTGATTTACAGTCTGATGGAATACAGCAATATAAACATAATGTATAAAAAAAAAGCAAGCTAGCTAATATTACAAAGTAGATTGCATCGGCTCTCTGCAATGTGTAGTATCCCATTGCATCTAATCAAGTCTAATTTTTACTGCAGTCAGGTTTGCAAACAAAAAAACAGAGGGATCAAAACAGAGAGTGACATGGTACTGTCCACAGATTTTACTAAATAATTACCATTCTTATAGCATGTGTACATACAAATTGTACAGTACTATATAACGACATCTCTATATAATAAGTGAATTCCGTATAGGTGCAAAAAATCATCCAGCAAGATCTATTATCTGTCTAAAAGCATTTACACTTTAAGTATAGCAGCCTTATATCCTTTGCCCAGGTAGGGTATTTCTGAGTGCAGAATATTAGTTGATTCTTATATCATGTGTACCTGTAAGTATTTCACTGAATATTAGGCTATTATTACCAACTGTTCTTATTTAAAAAAATTATATTTTTTATTACATAAAATCCTTGGTAAAATTGAACTAACCAATCAAAATCCTTGTATTTTAAGGTATATGAAACACACAATAATGTCATATCTTCATTTGCCTTTTTAGTTTATTTACACTGGTCATGTTAAAAAAAATCCAGAGTAATGCAGAAAGGGCATGTTCTCATGTATACATGCAATAGCATACAGGAAACAAATCATGCATGTAAAAAAAATGTATATGTTGTCCTGGTAATCCCTTTCAAAATAATAAAATAAATGGTGTCTTTTTAAATGCAGCACAGCACTTCTGAAAAGACATATAAGACATATAAAACATATAAAAATAAATCTGAACTTTGTGTTTGAAAAATTGACCCTTGCAGTGCCCCTCCTCCACACCACAAGGGTTAAATGTTCATTTTGTCTAGGGGTAAAGGAATAGGTAGCTATACTTACCCCACTCAGCTATCACTTTCCCCCATTCTCTGGAGCTCTGGGATGTCCTGCATTGCACATGATGATATCAGAATGCCTGCAACTAGAGAAGGGAGTTGGATTAGGAGGACCTGGTGTACAGCGTGGAAGAAGCCTGTGGTGGTGAGAAAAGAGGTAAGTATACCTGGTTATTCCTCTACCCCAAGACCAAACAAGCATTTGAACCTTGTAGTGCTGATTGGTGGTGGTGGTGGTGGGGGTGGTGGTGGTGGGGGAAGGGAGGGGTCCATTGTTAGGGTCATTTTTTCATTTCACCTGTAGTTCAACTTTAAATCATCTCATGGGCCCAAATATAACTGGGCTCTTAGCATATTTTTGATCCAATAAAATCTGATTCATTTTAAATTGCCTATAAAATGTTGGTAAATAGTATAGCTTCATAAATATATTTTATGGTGGACCCTACCGGACAATACATGTTTGTAGGCATAGTATTATAGTCTCGATTTTGTGTATTGTATGCTTTTTGTTAAAACAGACTGTCAGTGACTGAAAACATGGTGTGAGCAAACCAGAATCTGGTAATTGTTGGGAACATATCAATGTGATGCATCTGGCAGAGATAGTTAACAGCTTACACATGTGTTAACAAAAAAGACTCTTGTTATCAGAAAAAATGTTGGACAATTATCTTCATTTGCAATTCCTCTTCATCAACATAAACCTCTGATATGCCCTGCTTAATCCTGCATAAATACATAGGACTCATTCTAAAGACCAGCAACACCCACTAGTAACATGTCATTACTACTGTACATAGTATCATGCTGTGTCTCACTGCCTTTGGCAAAATAGATTGATAGAGCCTTCTTGTTCAGTGTACTTGCCTTGTGACCAGCTATTAAAACAAACAACCAGTATCTGATCCATATGCAAAGTAGGCCCATTTATCTGTCAGTCAACACATCGTTTGTTTGCAAAACCTTGTGTTACAGGTCATTCCAAGGGAGTTATTTGAGAGCAGCAAATCTTTTGACTGTTACATTTTTATTTTATGTATGTTTATCTTAACAAACTCTTGTTTTATTTGTACATAAAGACCACACAACATTGGGATAAAAATAAGAGAAACATGACATACAGTATGTATTGCTACTATTATTACATTTTACTCATATATCATAGCACTTTCTCTTCTAAATTAAAGTGGATGGTACTTATTTTACTCCTATTTTCTCTTCTATGTACCCCAGGACATAGTTTGTCTAAAGCATAGAAAAGTGAAGTGAACAGTGCCATACTACACCCATACACGGTAAAGTGACACCCACTTGATTGACTATGCTTTGGGCCACACCTGCATGTGTTCAGCACCACATTTTTATTCTAAATCTCTTTCAGGTGTCTCCTAATTATTATTAAATGTTGGCAACTGTGCACTACTGAATCCTTTCCTTGCACCCCTATTGCTGTAACCTGCCTAAACACCCTCTTAGCCCCAAGAAAACATGAAACCCTTACAAAATTGTACAAGAGTCTAACTGGCTCACAGGGTTGGCACACATTGTGAATTCTACTGTGTATGGGAGTATGGAAAAACAACTTGACTACATATTTTTCTAAATCTATGCCTGGATTGTATTTTTTTCATCTCTATGTAATCAATATTGTGTAATGTACAGCATGAATGACAGAATCTGCCTGGGTTTAATTCAAAAACAGTTCCATTAATTTTTCTCAAAGTTCACAAACATTGCAGGAAAACTCATTTTCTATGGGCGTATCATCCGCTATGTTCATTTACAGGGCTTAATGATCAAGCTAGGGAGGCTGGGCACTGCCATGGGGTATATGAGCTAATGCCTAAATGAAAAGCTGTGAGACCACCCTTTTATGGAAAGTGGTCTGGGTTATCCATCCCTAATTATTGGTTCTTGTGACTCAGCCGACCAGGGCATAGGTTATGTGATGCATATTTTTACTTTACTTGAACAGAACTTTAAAAAAAATTGACATTTTATTTTTGGTTTATTTATCTGTGTAGTGCAACCTACACCTACTTCCAAGCTATAAAGGATGAATGATGTGTACTTAAATATCTAATATGAACTAATTTATCTGTAGAAAAACACCTTCAATTGAGCACTAATAACTGTGGACCTGTGGATTTTTTACATTGATCTATAATCTGTTTTTATAGATGTGAATTTCTAGCTAAACTTTTTTTAGTTTAGAACCCCTGTTTTTCGTCTTTGTTTCCAGCGGATTTTACTACCTATAATATGAAGGGAAATATTTTATTGATTTCATAAAAACAGGAAGATTTTCAAATAGGGACATCTGTTACAATGACAAATATCCAAGAGAAATATTTTCTCTCCAAAGAATTTCCCACCTCCTGTTGTGTCTCCTGTTGTGTCTCTGGTACAAGATAGGAAACAGACAAAAAAAATATGTCTTGGCTAGAGATACACTTTGTGGTTTATTTATTATATCTAAATTATGTTTTAACACAGGATTCACATGCTTTCACCAATATTCATCTTTTCATATTAAGGTGTCTGTTTAATAAACCGTGATAAATAATAAAGCCTCCTTTATCATAGTTTGTCTTTTCTCCATATATCACTGTGATATTGTATCACTGCTGCAGAAAAGTTCATCAACACAGTGATATGTGTTGATGAGCAGCAGTGAAATATCACTGTGATGTGTAGAAAAAAGGATGGAGAATGGAGCGGAAAGGCTTTTCAAGTTATTCCTGAGAAGAAATGTATGATCCTTATAGACAGGGTCATAAGTTATTCCTCCCACATACCTAAATTAAAACTAAAAACACATAGGAAGCCCTATTTTATTATTATTTGTATTATATGAAGCCCCCTAAACAGCAGTATTATTATAATAAAGTTTATTAAAAGGCTTTTTTTTTTTTGCACCGTACATTTTTTTCACTGCAAACAGTTTTGTATTAACCTCTGTGGCCATAAAACTAGGGGCTCATTGACACCAGGTGCATTGAGTTGCATTGATCAGCTAGATCAACACAGGCTCAATGCAAGGATACTGAGAAAACAACTGTCCTCTATGTGCCCTGTTCACATTATACAAGTGTCTTGATGTATTTTGCATAAAAGATCAGCATGTCTGAATTTTTATGCAACACAGCACATTATATTACACAGCAGCTTGCTGCAACTTACTGTTGTTTTTTATTGTTTGGGCTCCTTCACACCATGTCCAATGCAGGCTCAACACAAGTGCAAATAGAAAACAATTGTATCCTGTGTTCTGTTCACAACAAAATACTGCATTGATATGTGTTGTGTAAAAAATAATTTCTCCAGCTCACCACATTCCACCACAATGTATGGTGGTGCATAGAGTTAAAAGTGTAATTTTGTTTCACTTCAATAAAGTCAACAATAAAATTAAACAGTGTGATATGTTATGACACATCACACCACCCCCACCACCCCTACACAACCCACCCCGGTGCTTGTGTGTATGAGCACTGTGATGTGTTGTAATGCATCACAGTTGCACAATGCTCACCAGTGCATGTGCATGTTCTATGCACCATAAAGAGCATTTGCTGGTGTGAAAGGGCAGTAAGTAAGTTTGATGCAGCAGTCACAAGTGGCAAAAAAGTTGTCACTTATGAAACAAATCTGTCATGTGTCTTTCCTGATATATTTGTGCACCAAAAACAGTGCTAAAGGTGATAATGAGTGGAGAAGGAAAGAAGCAATGTGTTGGAAAGCACCCTATTGATTGCTTTAAGCAAGAACAATTTTGCAGTTATGCCTAAAAATGGGTAAATAGTCACTTCCTGACTTTTTCCTCAGTGTAACCATGTCTGAGATGGTGATAAATCTAAGGGACTTTTCTCCATATTTATCATGGTGATAAGCTTCTTTTGTGTCTTTCACTGTTTACTAAACAGGTACATCCCTATTACTTTATCTGTACTTATCACTGAGAATTTGCAGTAAAGAGAAGAAACAAGATATTCACTGTTGTTTAGGGATTTATCACCTTGATAAGTGGGGAAAAGACTTAACACAACTTATCACCGTTAATTAAACAGACACCTATATTTGAAGAATGGATAAATAATGGGTGAAAATTGTGTGAATGTTGGTTGAAAATATTGATAAAAAGACCCCTTTATGGGTTAAATTAAAACAAATAATGTTGTTGTTTAATATAAAGTAAACATTAATATTATTTGGATGCATAACTTGTGAAGCATAAATGAACTTTGTTTTATTCATTTTTGAGCATATACTAACATTTTTTACTGGTGGTTAACTGTTACATAAGTTGATACTAACAAAATGGAAGTGAAATAGTTTGATACATAAGTGTAATCATAGCAGATTACATTGTATTGTGTGTATTCTATGTACATTACAACTTTTCACTTTTGAATTTACCGCCTGCTGTAACGCCCGAAAACGAAACTAAAAGTCAGATGCCGGCTTTTAGGTTCATTTTTGGGCCGCGTACAGCAGAGGACGCCGCGGGCTCGCAGGGACAAGGTGAGTGTCACTTTTCTCTGCAACCCCGAGTCTGACTCGGAGTTACCGCTCCTAGCATTGAAAATTCACCCCGAGCCAGACTCGGGATTACCGCCAGGGAGGTTAAAGGCACTCTTTCCAAACATAAAAACTATTGTGCTCTGCAAGCATCAGATATATTGAATGAAGGTGTCTGTTTTCATTTTTATTTTGTTTCCTTTGCCTATCTTTGCATTAAGGAACAGACACAATATCATGCAAGCTGATATAAGGCACATAGGACACATAGGGGTCTATTCACAAAGCTGCCGAGGGCAGCCGAGTGAATGACCGATCAAACTCCATTATTCCTCTGAAGTTTGTATATTATATATGATGATATGCCCAGCATTAATATGCAGTATTCTGCTATATGCATTAATACAGGTATAAAGTAGTGTGTGTGTGTGTGTGTGTGTGTGTGTGTGTGTGTGGGTGTGTGTTTGTGTGGTCTAGATAGATACATACATACATGCATACCTATACAATACAAAGTGAATTGAAGCCAATCAACTCAATTTAATGTAAAAGGTGCACAGTGAGAGGATTAATACACCAAATACAAAATACATGTTATTAAGTTCGACATAAATAGAGATCTTGCATATATTGACAAATATTTGTGCAAACTGCATGCCACATCTAGATGCTCCTTTGAAGACAGTTCTACTTCAACCTGTGGTAGCATTGGTATTGGGGCATATACAGCAATAAAATAAGCAGGAGTACTTAGAAGCTTATTCTAATCATTTAACCTCTTGCCGTCCGCCCGTAGTAGAAAAACGGGCGGACGGCACTGCTGCATTGGCGGGTTGCCGTCGCCAGACGGCATTTTTTTTCTTCTCACGCGCGCCCCCTAGCGGGCACGGACGGGCAGAAAAGACCCGTCCAATGCGAACACCCGCTACCGGGTGTTTCACATATAGGCGATCAGCGGGTCGGCATAGCCCGCCGATCGCCTATATGTGCTCGTTTGCGTCCGCAACAATGCCCCTCCTTGCTGATCTCCGTCCGGGCTGTGAATGCAGAAGTCATAGCGGATGTCAACTGGTTAAAGGCATTTCATGCTTATGTTCATATTGAAAAGCAAACATGGTGGCAATTTTAATATTCAAACACTTACTGGCTTTTGGTTTTGCTTTTATTTTCTTTCTAGTTTTCATTAGCTGACATCTTTAGTTCTATGATTTGCCACCGATATATACCTGCATCTGTTTATTGAGCTTGTTACTTTATTGAGCTGTTTTAATATACATTTAAAAGAAAAACACTATCATGCAGATCTGAGAATCTTATTTTTGCCTGCAACGCAAAAAAAACAAACCCTTAACAGTAGCACGCTATGGCTGTACAAACATATTTTGGGACATTGGAAAATACATATTTATACAGGCTGTATAAATACTATACATTAAATAAATAATTTTGGTGAAAACTTATGCAAACATAAATTGTCTTAAATTGTTTTATGCTCAATGCTAGCACAGTTTGTTAAACGACTTGGGAAGCCTCACTCAATACACTGGAAATAGATTTTTTTTGTCTATTTGTAATAGAACCTCTGAAAATGTTGTTTGATCTTTTTTATTTGAAACAGTATTCAAAATGTAAAACTAATCCTATGTTTAAAGAGTCTTCGATATTTCATCAAATGGACATATTCAAATTTCCCTTAATCTAGCTTGTCACGTGAGCCAACTCTTCTATGCTCTATTAAAGCATGTCATTTCTTTACATAAACTAAATGTCGTAATGAAAATGACTGGAGTAATGCACCTAAAAATCTTTGGCAAATGTTGACATAAAATAAAATTAAAAAAATATAAAAATGAAACATTTAAGGACCCTGCTTCTATATGCCATTCTAATTAAAGGATGTCCCTTTCTAAATGTGCTTTTTTGCACATGCATAAGAGGCCTTATTCAAATGAAGGGGAAGACCTTTCACATACATGAGGCTATAATAGAGAGCTTAGCATAACTTCTACCTGATTTTCAATGCAAATGGAAGAAGAGAAGTTAGTGTGCTGATGCAGATTATGGTTTATCCCTCTGACACACACCACAGAATTCTTCACGCTCCGGAAATATTTTGCTTATCAGTGAGCAGCAATGATCAACACCTCACACTCACTATTCCAGAGAGACTCAGAATGTGTGATCATCAATATTCAGATAGTCAGATTCTCATGGTTCCAGACTATTAATTTTCCCTTACTAATGCCCTAACATACAGTTCCTCACGCTTTAAAAATGTACTTTACTAGAATGGTGTCTGACATCAAATAGACTAATTAAAAGTCTTCTTGCCTAAAGCCTGGCTGAATTGTGGCATGGCAGGCACATTATCTGCATAATAAATATTTCCTCTTAGTGTCAAAGGGGTTAAAATGGTATAATATACCAATATTATAGTAAACAGCCAGTGGCAGACTTAAGCTGCAGAAGGCTATTGTGCACTTAACATTTTAGGCCCCATCAGAAGATATCATTATTTCACGAATATGTTCAGCCTTTCTGCCTGTCTACTCATTTCTCAGTGACTGTCTCCATTGGAGGGGGAGTGGAAAATTACAATATGCCAGCAAGATAGGTGTTACTAAACAAACAGTTAATTACTACCCCATTACCCCTACAACCACTTATGACAAACCCATTACCATGTCCCTATAGAGTGAAGTAAACAAGTCAAAAACTGTCCATGCTTCAGGGTGAGCCTGTTGCCACAACAACATAATTGGTCCTTTTCCTCACTGTGGCCCCTGTGCATTAAAACAGGTTACAGAGAAATTATGTCTGCTCCTGAACTTTACATTGTACATGGCAGTATACATTGTTTTTTTATATTTTTTCTTTAAAAAAAGGTTTACAAAACAAAAAAAGAGAGCAGGACTTATTAAGAAAAATAAATCAATTGACACATGAACAAAATTCAGAAAGTGATCAACATGTTGTAATAAAACTATGTAGGAAAAATCGTAAAGGAATTATACCCCTCTGTGGATATTAAGAAGTCACTTACAGTACACATAATTTTTTTACAGGACAGGTAATTGAAAATGCAATAAGTTAAGCCATTATGTCACTGCAGAACTACAGAGGCACACTAGTGATGTAGTGGCCAGCAGGTAGAACAACTGGAGGGATTCAGGAATTCTGACATACCCTGAAGTATTGAATGCTGAACATCCTAGAGGCGGGTGTAGCAATGCAAAAACCGCAATAATTGACATTTCAAGAGATGGGACAGGTAACAATTATTACATTTCTTTTATGGACTGTCTTTTTAATGTTATCTGTAGATTCACTGCAGTAAATCTCCAGAAAAGATATACCACAAATCCTGGAAGTTGGGCAGTGACATCAATGGCTTTTATGAAATTGCTCTTCGTGTCTGGACTGATACATGCATACATACTTTTATAGGCATAGTTTCTTTTTAGATATATTATATATATATATATA
>NW_017307312.1:682192-712920 GCF_000935625.1 Nanorana parkeri
ATATAAGATATAAATGTATTTTTTTTTGCTGTCAATAAATTACTGCAAAAATTCAAATAATAATAAAAATAACGATACAAGCCATTTATATAATCATAATCTATAACATTTACATAATCACACTCCATACACTTATATGAGTATACAGGGTTTATAATAAGATAACATATACCTTAATTGTGTGAAACTCTAAAAATGAGAACTATGTCCAAACTGGTTAGTGATTATCAAGGTGTCTGAACCCCACAATTTCAGGTTCATAAATTTAAGGGGTTCATAGAGCTGTGAGCAAAATGTAGTAATCCAATGATATGAATTACATTTTAGTTCCCTGTAGTCATATAATTTTATAGATTATTCCTAATACAGGCTTATCCAGAAGCAAATATAGTGGCATGCAAGAGGGTAGTGTAAATAAACTTTTGTAGTGTCAACTATTATTCTATGCATTTTTTTAATGAAAGTATATCAGTCATTCAGAATCAGGAGGGAAAAAAATACAAAGATGCACAGACATTCTCTCTTGCCGACTTTATGTCAACTAACATTTTGAGCCCTATACATTCATTGTTTAATTCATCTCAAATGTTGTAAAGTCATTTTTAGTTTAATAACATTCAGCAGCTGAAAGCTTTTGAAGAGGTGCAATGTACTCCAGTAAATGATTTATTCATTTAATTCAATGTAGGACAGGTGCAGAAGGAAAGTATTTGTCTAATTCAACCTTTAAACCAGTAAATAAATATATTGCTATTCAAAACATGCATGTGCAAAGTTATGATAAAAATGTATATGCCACTGGTGATGTATTACTAAAAAATAAGAAGCCTGCATATTATACAATAACTCCGCATTTACTTTATCTGATTTATCATTGCTTTACTGAAACTGCAGTTGAGATTTTGTAAATTGTGTTGCAACTTTAATGAAAACATTTTCCAACAAAACAGATTTTAAATTTTAAGAAAGCCATTTATAAAACTGCCATGTTTAATAACAGAAGGTTATTAGACAACACATGTTAGCATTATGACAACGCAATTTTTTTAAAAACATTAGAAATATGTAGTAGTTATAGCTATGTACACCATGACTGCAAAGGTTAGCAATGTATCTCTTCTTAGAGAAAAGCAATAAATTATTTGTCTGAAAAAAACCCAATGTTGCCAGGAATAGAATTCAATTTGTTACCACTTTCCGGTACTTTACACCTACACCAGGGTAAACAGGAAGGGTGGGATAAGAAAGCTGACAATGGAACAATAACATTTATATTTAATTCTTGTTTATGCTGCATTTACAGAAAAATGTTATTTATACAGGCCAGTAAACCTGGGTTCACTTTCAAGATGGAGCAGGTTAAGGGCAAAAAACATGTTTTTAATTTTCTTCATAGTTCAGAGTTGTTGAAGTGAACATTATTAACACACAAACATATTAAATCTTACCTAGTAGTTTTTAGAATATTTACAATTTGTGGTGTACATTTATGTGAATTTGTTTGGACATTGGACATTCTTACTTCTCTAGTTTAATGTGTTTGATCATGTTGTTATATTATTGTGTCCCCTGTATACTCATAAATGTGTTTTGTATTATGATTGATTGATTACTATTTTCTTATGTACTTAAGGTCAGTAAAGATAAAAATACATACAATATATCTATATATTTATCTCTTTACATTCTTTGATTTAACCTCTGTGTTACATCATACCACAGCATTTCAGTGGAACTAAGGTCAGATTTCAGGCTTTGTAATTCTTTAGTTGATTTTAAATGTTTAAGATTACTGATATGTTAAACTTATTTTATGTTTTAGAACACCAATAAACGCCCTGACATTCTATTGTAGAATTTCTGTAAAGAAAGGCCTCAGTAAAGGAGCCCAATACAAGAATTGATATGCTGGGTTTTTTTTGTTTCCTCCAAACTTAAAAACGTGTTTATCAGCAAAAGTTCTATCTTCTATCTCCTGTTCAGAAACATTATTTAAGTAGTACTGTGAACATTAAGCTAATCCTTTAGAGGGTTATTCACAAATCTGTCAAAGGCAGCTGCGTGAATAACCCAGCCAAAGTGAAGTGAGCCGAACACCGTTCGGCTATTCACTTCAGCCTTGTACGGCTGATTTCAGCCGCACATTGGCTAAAATCAGCCCTACATCAGCTAACTTCGGCTGCCTTCTGCTGAAGTGCAGCATGAGTTCAACTTAACCGACATCTGGATTGGCATTTGGCTCAGCTATTCTGCTTGCTATCCCCGGGGTAGCAAGCAGAATAGAACAAATGTAAACAAATGAAAAAAGTTTAAAAATGTTTTAAATAAATGTAAAAAAAAATAAAAAGTTAAGAAAATAATTAAACATTTTTTAAAAAGCACGGGGTTCCTCCTAAAAGTCATACCAGACCATTTAGGTTTGGTAGGAATTTTAGGAGATCCCCAAGTTAAAATGTAAAAAAAGTGTGTGGAGTTCCCCCCAAAGTCATACCAGGCTCTTAAGGTCTGGTAGGAATTTTAGGGAGGAACCCCACACCCAAAAATAGGAGGGGAAAAGATGTGGGGTCCCCCTAAAATTCCCAACCAGACCCTTGATCCGAGCATAGGCCTGGCAGGGCAGAAAAGGGGGGGGGGCGAGCGAGTTGCCCCTTGCCCTACCATAACAGGCCACATGTACTTGGCACTGGGAGGGTGCTTTTCACATCAGGGTACCCCTTGAATAAAGGGGCACCCAGATGCAGCCCCCCTTGTGAGAGAGTAAGGGGTTCTTGTACCCCTACCCATTCACTAAAGGGTTAAAACAAATTTAAATAAAAATTGAGTTTTGGGAAAAAAAATCCTTTAATTGAAAAAAAACCACAAAGGCTTTTGACAATTCCTTTACTGTTAAAAAAAATAGATGGATCAACTGACGTAATCCTAAGGTCAACCATGACATCCAGCGTTGTCCACCATGACGACGACTCGGCAAAATAAAAAATAAATATTTTTTTTTTTAAATGATGCATGCCGACCCGACCAGCACGCAACAAACTCTTGTGGCATAACGAAGAATCTGGCAGATGCCAGCGAAATATAAACAATTGGGCGGAGCTAGTGGTGACATCACCGCTCACTCCACCAAACTGTTTACTTTTGGCCGGCACCTGCCAGTCTACTAGTAGGTCCTGGGCACAAAACAAAACTGTCCGCGTCCTCGGGTCATTTGGGGACACTGATCTGTCATTACAACTGGGCGGAGCCAGCCACGAGATCACGGCTGGCTCCGCCCAGCTGTCATTTGCGTGGAGAACGGTCGGCCTCAACTCTCCCTCTCCTTCCCGAGAATCATCCAATCGCGATCTGTTGCTCCGCTATGATCGCATGCTACAAAAAGCATTGAAAACCACATCCAAGCAGATAACTGATCAGCTCACTAGAGAAATAAGAGAACTGGGTCAGCGCACTGCAGATCTGGAACTCTGCATGGATGACACAGTCTCTGCTATAGCCTCCCACGATAAAGACCTCCAATCTCTCCGTGATGATAACCATCAGCTCACTGCCAAACTTGAAGATTTGGAGAATCGTTCTAGGCATTCTAATCTGCATTTTTGTGGCATTCCTAAACATGTGGTAGACCTCCAGGCCACGAATGTCAAGGGATTTAACTCCCCTCATTAAAGAAGGCTTGCCTACCGCTATTTCCGCTCTATTAAGGTGAAAATAGTATGTTTGCAAGAGACCCACATCTCTCCACCCTAATCACCCAAATTTTTTGAACCACATTTCCCTCAAACCTTCTTAGCCACCGCTACCTCAAAACAAAGGGGTGTCTTAATAAGCGTCCATATCATGTGAATCCATTTCTCGTGCATCAAAGAAATTGCAGACCAGCAGGGAGGTATCTAATTTTTGTGGGCCATCTTATGGACCAAGCTGTGACCCTGGTTACATATTAAGCCCCTATTTCCAGACCTCTCCCCTTTTTCCGCCATCTACTCTCTATCATCTCACTCCACCTCTCACTTACTCTTTTGTGGAGATGCTAACCTAACTCTCCTACCCACCTTGGATAAATCCTCCTCCAATCACTCCCCATTATCCTCATCCACATCCTTATGCAATCTCCTCACCCAATAGGATAGACCATATCTTTACATGACACCCTATGCTGCCATCGGTCACCTCTGCCCTTATTCAACCTATTTCATGGTCGAATCACTCTGCAGTAACAATCTCTCTAACCTCCCTCCAAGCACTGTCCACAAGCCCATGTTGGTCTCTCAATGACTACCTTCTAGCAGATGAATCCCATCGCCTTTCACTGAAATCTCTCATTGTGGATTATCTTGCTACCAATTCCACTCCTGAGGTTTCCCCTATAACCGTTTGGGAAACGCATAAAGCTGTGATGAGAATGTATCAAACTGGCATCTAAACGTAAAAAAGAAAGACTTTCTAAACAGTAAAACCTCAAAAGATTCTACACCGATGCTATTTTACAATTCCAATACCACCCTTCCCCACACAACAGGCTCTGTATGGACAATTTTTAATTTGCTCCTCACGTACTCTGCCGACAAACAACTTCGCCAGACCCCAACACCGCTTCTATATGAAAGCCAACAAACAAGATACTATGCTTGCTACTCGTTTACGACATTTCCACCCCCACCATAAACCATTTAAAATCTGCACGAGCTCCGGCACCCTCACAACCAACCCTTCACTTATCGTACAAGAATTCGAAAAACATCTCTCTCAATTATACACTGCTACAAAAGGAAAAAATGGTGGTCAAATCCTGGGTATTAGGTGCCAACCCCTAGTTAATTTGTCCAACACAACAAGCAAGAGAAAGGAGGTTTTTTTAGGCACCAAGAATGACAAATCAGAGTTTAAAAAATAATTCAAAAGATTAATTGTATTAGTTAATTGATAAAAAAAGTTAATAGAGAAGATGGCCATGATTAAAAACTGTAGTAAAAGCCTCCCAATCCACTCAGTTCCAGAATTAGCATATTAAATAGACATGATTGAATAGATATGTGACATAAATAGATAAAAAATTGAATTAAATAATTAGAAATATGATACATCAAAAATTCATAACATGAAACATGATTATCATCGATAGATTCACAAGTCTTAGCTGGAACCACAAGAGTCGATGGTATATTCAACGCATTTCATGCAATTATCATGCTTCCTCGGAGGGAAGCAATCTGATAAAATTATAGAAAAGACAAAATAAGTTGCCTAATCATACACAATTGTACCATAACCAAGATTATATACTGAATGCTTAAAAGATTCAAAACAAACTTAGCTGTTAGCCTTACCAACCCCAGGTAGAGCCGGTGGTGATAACCATAAAGTTCAAAAGAGGCAACAAATTGATGTCACTAAATAGTGGAAACAAGGCATCAGGACCACAAAAATTGGGTATGGGTGGTCAATTGATTGAATTTCTTGTGTAGAGAAAGACAGATGCTTCGAGATCACCGATCCATCTATCAATGGGGAGGAATAAGTATATGATCAAAAAGAGATCAAAAAAGATCAAAAAAGAAAGAAGAGAAAGAATAGAAAAGAAAAGAGGAATATGGGGGAGGGGAAAAACAAAAAACTAGAAACAAACATACAATTATATACTGCTGACGATACCTTCTCCACCCCACAAGCCGACAAACTACCCTCCTCCATCTCTCTTCCCCACATTCGTGACAACTTTATAGATCTATTAGACTCCCCAATCACAGGTCAAGAAGTTCAATTGGCTGTTATATCCCTTAAACTTCATAAGCGTGCCGGTCCTGACAGCTTCTCCCCTCTCTACTACCAAAAATTCTCTGACATCCTTATCCCTCCCTTGACTGCTTCCTTCAATGCTCTTAGATCAAGATTATCCTTGGGCTGTGATTCCTTATCGGCCACAGTTTGCATTCTCCTCAAACCAAACACTGATTCCACTCACTGGTCTAATTATAGACCAATTTCTCTCTAACTGGAAATCTTACCCTCTCTCATGGTTAGGCCGCATTGCAGCCGTTAAAATGACGTACCTACCTAAAATTCTATATTTCTTTATAGTTCTCCCGATCCCAGTCCCCTCCCATATTTTTCGGATTCTACAACGCCAAGTTTTGAAACTCATTTGGAATGATAAGCGCCCTAGGGTGTTGAAATTTACCTTGTTCTTTTCCCGGCAGCATGGTGGATTGGGTGTCCCAAATTGACTACATTATTATCGTGCAGCTCAAATTTCTATCCTCTCCAAATACCATGCAACCTTTGAAATTCCACTCTGGGTTGCTCAGGAAGCCATCAATTGTGATCCTATTAGCATTGACAATCTCTTATGGCTACTCCCTCTGGATAGACAATCGTTGCATAATACGATCACTAAACATTCCCTCAAAGTTTGGGACACTGATATGTTCTCTGGAGGCCTTATATCTTCACATCTACCTCTATTATCCCCACTACATAGCCCAGCCTTCCCCCCTGGTTTAGAATGCCCTGGCTCCTTTTCTCGCTGGACCTCCAAAGACCTCTCCGTTTCCAAGCCCTGCTCGACTCATCTGGCATGATCCCCTTCCCGCTCCTGCAAACTAAGCTAAAACTATCTAACTCTGAAATATTTTGATACCTGCAGCTTAAACATTATGTCACCACATTAATCATCTGCTTCCCCTCCATGCCCACACATATGGCATTCAAACGAATGTGCAAAGATTCTCCCCATATGCAAGGAATAATCTCCGTACTATATGACACCATAGTTTCAGGCCCATCCTCCACTACCCACAACTACATGAAGCCATGGTCTCAAGATTTAGATATCGCTCTTGACCATGACCAATGGTCTAAAATCTGGGACACCACCAAATCCTGTTCTCCTAATGCCAATGCTCAGGAGTGCAATTACAAAGTCTTATTCCATTGGCATCTAGTTCCCACTAGACTTGCGTCCATGTCTTTCAATCATTCCCCACTATGCTTCAGAGGATGCTCCAACCTTGGTACTGTACTCCACACCTGGTGGTCCTGTCCAGTAGCCCAAGATTTTTGGCACAAAGTTTTTAGACTTCTCCGTTCCCTTCTACACACCCCAGCGACCTTTCCCTCCAGTGTCGCCCTACTAAACTTAAAACCGCCCGGTCTCCACAACCATGAATTTGCCTTAATGACTCATATACTAACCACGGCCAAATCGGTTATCGCGAAATCCTGTAAATCACCATCTTTCCACTTCCATGAGGTCAAATCTCAAGTCTGTTCAACTCTATCAAATGAAAAACTTTCAGCTAAACTCTCTGGCTTTATGGTTAAATTTCATGAAATTTGGGATCAATGGATTTCACAATGCCTACCTCCCCATTTTGACCATCACTTATTGTCCCTATAATCCAATTGTAAACCCATATCTGTGAGTGATTATCGACTGAGTTCTCCAGGGCTCTTTCTCTTACTTATTCCCCCCCCCCCCCTCTTCTCCCTCTCTTTTTTTTTTTTTTTTTTACAGCAAACAGTTACAGAATGTAACAGAATCTATCCGACTGTCAAAATGTATTCTAAGGTCAACTGTGAATGAAACACATCTGAAACCAGGAGATTCCAACAATTCATACAAATTACACCTCTAAGGAATTCTCCTTCTGAATTATTTAAACATATTAATAACCCATAAATTGATAGAGACCTGGCCAGGTAACCCTCTCTCTCCTCTCATTTTCTTTTTCTTTATCTTTCCCTCTTTTTGTAGCTTAATGTCTCAGAACTTCATGTTTAGACATTTATCTGGAACCATTCAATCATATGAGAACAAACGTTCTCTGCGCTTTTTTTCCTTATCCCAAAAGCTATATCCAATGTTATTTGTATAGTTTGTATTCAATCCTATTACACTTTTGTGTTATTGTACTACTGTATTTTTGCAATCAAACCTTATATTTGTAAACTTTTGCATACCATTTATAAAAAAAACTATTGAACAGAAAAAATCAGTACTGACCATTTTCAAGGTAATAGGCAAATACATTGTTAAACAAATAGCATAAGGGGCTGGGCACTGCTATGAATGAATGAAAACCATGCCATTCAGTGGGGAGAGGGCCCTCCTTTTTATGCCACTTCAATGGAGACATTGGAAAACACCATTCATAATTTCTAATACTTGCTTATGAGATGTCTTTAAGCTGTATGCAGTGTTTCAGAACAGTGCTACTGTAATCTTGCACAGAAATCCACCCCTGCCCTCCACTTGCATGTGGAATGACAAGAGGCAGCAGTAGGCAGAGGAGGAATAGGAGAAGGAGGAGGTGGTTTATGATGCTGAAGTGAGAAGTGTTGCTGTACAAACAGTGAGAAGGAGGAGGGTTGGCAGTGCGGGTGAGGAGGAGAAGGAAATTTTGAACAGCTTTAAGGGAGCCCACCATGCCCCACTTTGAAAATGTGATCTGCAAAAACCTCTTTGGTGCATTTCCTGATGGTGCAAGGAATCCCTGCACTGGAGGCATAGCTGCAGGGGGCAACCTATGGCCATAGACTGCCCGTCCTTCTACAATATAGGAGTGTATTGTAGGCAGCAGCAAATAGAGGAGGGAAATCATGCTGGTGCTTAGGAGGACAAGTGTTGGGGTAAAAATAAATGGTGATTTTTTGTGGAGGCTTCAAGGGGGGTATTTCAATCCCCCTTCCTGATACATGTGGAAAATAAAGCATGTATTTACTGTCACTATCTAAGAGGGAGCACAATGGTACTCTAAGGTACCAAAAAATCTATTTGCTGCATATGATAGCTTTATCCACTGCTCTGCTCTGTGCAATGGTGGTGTGTCCAAAACCACTCTCTATTTTGACCCCCTTTTGCCATAGCTGTCATGATTTATAATAAATCCCTGCCATTTTGAGGAAAGCATTAGTAAGGATGGGAATACATTTTGGACACAACCTTTTAAAAAAAAAAAAAAGCAAATCCTTTTAAGAAGCATCTTGTTCTTATGAAAAAAATGGGTTCTTTGCAAGATAAGGTCACCAGCTCCGAGATGATGATGATGATGATTAAGAGTTCTATTGTCATTATTGTACTGTACAGGATTCTCTGATGTAAAACAGCTTTTTGATATGGCTTCAAGTGCATTCCTGGAATCTTCTGACAATGTGGAGGGAGGTTATTAATAGCATAATAGAAAAGAGGTGGACACTGACATACATTTGAAAGGAGTTTAAAGCAAATTTTAATCATATCAATGAAGACAATTTCCTATTGAAACCATCAAAAAAGTATTTATCCAGTTTTGACTTAAAAAATTTAAAGAACTTACTATAGCCAGGTGCATAGCTAGATTCCTATTGGCTATTTTAATTTGCAATAGCAAACTAGCTATTGCACCCACCCATTGCTGCTGTCAATCAGCAGAGGGGACCTGAAGTTCTCCATCAGGTCCTCTCTAGTGATTGACAGCAGCATAGGACAGGTGTAATACTTAGTTTGCTATTGCAAGGTGAAATAGCCAATAGGAATCTAGCTATGCATTCCTATGGTGATTTTTTTTTTTACGGCAGAAGAACCGCACGGCCAATAGAAAACAGTTGGGCGGAGCTAGCTCTCACTGCTAGCCCCGCCCAATCATTTTCCATTTGATTTCTTACTACTTTTTTAACTGTATTTCTATTCTGCTTGGTACCACAGAGGTACCGAGCAGAATAGCCGAGCCGAATGCCGCTTAGCTGCATTTGACTATTCACTCACTGCTGTTCGGCATCTATGAGAATAGGCCAAACAGCAGCGAGTAGCCTGCCGGAGGTTCGGCTTAGCCGATCCAGATGTTGGATCGGCATAGTCAAACTCCTTCTGCACGAGTCGAACTCCTTCTGCACTTCAGGTCAGCCGAACATGCTAAGCATGTTCAGCCGTTCCGAAGCCGCACGAAGCAAGCCGATACGGCTGATTTCTGCCGCTATACGGCTGGAATCAGCTATACAAGCCTGAAGTGAATAGCCGAACAGCATTCGGCTCACTTCACTTCGTGTCGTTTATTCACTCGGCTGCCTACGGCAGCTTAGTGAATAGACCCCTAAATATTTTTAGTTGGCCCCATTTCCAAAAAAGCCCCCAGAATATTGTAATGAATGTGTGCACAGTATTTAAACACATTTACTAGACATCATTTTGAACAGTAGAACATTTTAAACACACGTCAGCTTCTTTTTTTAAATATTCAATTTTTATTGAAATGTTTAAGTATTATACATACAAACACAGTAAACACCATCAGGCCAGTGTGCCACTAGTTACGTGTATCAATAGTATTGCAACCTAAAATTGGTAAAGGTCACTTGCAGCTGAACCTAAACGGTTTAAGAAAAATAAAGAACAGTACCAGGTAAGACCCAGTAAGAATGGAAAAACCGGGGGAAAAGGGATAAAAACAAGTAATACAGATTTCAACTTAACTTCCTTTTTATGCAGTAATAAAAACACAACATTACGTTTTTTCCCCTCTTAGTTACTTTAACGTTCAAATGGGGGGGTCCAGGTCACCTATGATCCATGTTCACCAAGAGTCCACTTCTGCTGTCTAGGACCGTATCTGTTCCCAGTAGCAGTGGTATTGTAGGGATAGATTAACTACTCAACAGGGCCAAGAGTCCCAAGTAATTTCGGAGAGAGGCTTGCGGTCCTGTCTGGATAGAGTGAGTTCTTCCATTAAGCATAGATAGTCAACTTTGTGTATCCATTCTTTTAATGATGGGGTCATAGCTGAGTTCCAATGTTTAGGAATAAGGAACTTTGCTGCATTCAATAAGTGTGGTAGTAATGATTTCTTATAGCGACGAGGCAAGGTGTCAGTCATATGTAGCAAACAGGATCAGGGGTCGTTTGGTGCATTTTCACTGATGATTGAGGTGATGAGTTGGAGGATTTGTTGCCAGTAAGGACGAATCTTTGGGCAGAACCACCATATGTGGCCGTGCATGCCTCTGTAGCCACGGCCCTGCCAACAGTCTGAAGAATGAGTGGGCATAATGGAATGTAAGCGGTCAGGCGTATAATACCATCGTGCCAGGAGTTTAAACGAGGATTCCACACCTGTGTGCTGATGGAGGAGGTGGAGTTGAGCTGTAGAATTAGTCTTTCCTGTGATTCTGACAGTTTTACCCCTAGTTCAGCTTCCCACTGTGCAAGATGTGGTGGGTCCGACGAAGTTCTGATGGTGAGCAGAATTTGGTAAATTTGTGAAATACCATGAGTTGGAGGAGAGGTTTGAGACAGTAGGGATTCCAGAGGATGCAGATCGTGTAGTGATCTCAGTGGTTTGGCAAGTGTGGATACAAAATGATGTAATTGACGATATCGCCAGGTGTCAAGAGGTTTAGTTCCATATCGGTCTTGTAATTGGTGGAGGGATAAGAGATCAGTGTCCTGGAGGACCTTGTGTAGTCTAGGTATATTATTGTAGGACCAAGTGCGGAAACCCGAGTTCGATTGGCCTGGAGGGAAGTATGCGTGGTATAGCAGGGGTAACAGTGGTGAGTTATAGGGACCAATCAATTGCGGATACAATTTTGACCATATGTTTAGAGTAGACCTAGTCAAGGGGGAGGTGGTATCTTTGATTTCCCTATACTCCGGAGGGATCCAACAGATTGTCGACAGGGGGCAACCCACAAGGGCAACCTCCAGATCAACCCACCTTTTATTCCCCACATGCTAGTTCCAGTCCATTACTCTATTAACAGCGTGAAATCAGGTAGGGCTAAGCCCCCAGCATTCTTGTACCTCATGAGAGTCTGATGGGAGATTCTTGCCCTTGATCTGTTCCAGATAAATGTATCAACTATTCTGTGTAGTGTCCTGAAAAAGGACCCTGGGAGAGGTATAGGGACCATGTACAGTACAGATATTGGTCTGTAACTGCTACAAACTGAGGGATCTTTACCTGGTTTAGGGAAGATAGAGATATGGGTGTGTAATGTAGAGGGAACCGGAGAAACACCGAAGGGGAAGGTATTGACATATGCAGTCAGGTGAGGTAGGAGAAGAGTCTGGAACATCTTGTAATATTTAGCCGTGAATCCGTCTTGGCCTGGACTTTTACCCGTCGGGGAGGTGGTAACAGCAGATTGAAGTTCAGTAGGGGAAATAGGAGCTTCCAGCGTTAACAGGTCTATAGGTTCTAATGTTGGGAAGGATATGTGAGATAAGTAGGAGCGGTTTAGTTCATTGTGACATTTTT
Source organism: Nanorana parkeri (assembly GCF_000935625.1). Taxonomy (NCBI): domain Eukaryota; kingdom Metazoa; phylum Chordata; class Amphibia; order Anura; family Dicroglossidae; genus Nanorana; species Nanorana parkeri. Next base: position 694,420 of record NW_017307312.1, read on the forward strand.
TCTCTTGTGAGGAGGAATTAGGTTGCACATTGTATAGGTCTGCATTTCCCGAGAGGTCTGGGCTATGTCTCTGGTGAGATGAGTTAGTGTATTATTCTTGGTATTAATTTTGGCTATCCCACGCACTGGCGAGCACGTAACAGTCGGGCCAGGCGCTTACCAGGATTGTTGCCAAATTCGTATGAATGTTGGAACAGATAGTTTAAGGTGCAAGTATATTGTGTCTGTAGGACTGAGCGTAGTTCTTCTCGGGTCTTTGTTAGGGCTTGTAAGTGTGTGTCGGCTAATGTTAATTTTTGTGCTTTTTCTAAGTCTGCTATCTTGTTTGTTAGCTCTGAAATTTTGTAAGTATGTTCTTTTTTCTTACGAGCGCCATGCGCAATCAAGGCCCCCGCAGATTGCTGCTTTATGAGCCTCCCACAGGGCATCCTGGGGGATATCGCGTCTTGGTCATTCTCTGTAAAATAGCTTTGTAGGTCTGCAGTAATAGCCGACACCACTATGGGGTCTGCTAGCAGTTGTTCATTAAGTTTCCAGGTATAAGGAGGCCGAGGATCCCCCGGTTGCCTCAAGAGGATCAGAATAGGAGCGTGGTCTGAGAGTGTTGTTGTTAAAATTTTAGCTTCCTGTAGAACAGTGGTTCTCAACCTTTCTAGGGCCGGGACCCCTTGGTAACATTTGCCAAGTTGTGGTGACCCCCAACGGTAAAATTTAGGGATGACCCGGCTGCTGCGGCGACATCTGGCGGCGTGGCGGGAGAACTGACACTGCTGCGCTAGGAGAGGGCTGAGGAGGACTCTCACCTCATTATTGTTTATTTTTTTATAATTTTCTTATTTTTTAATAATTTGTTTCTTATTTCTTTTTAATCGCTTTTTTATTTTTTAAATTCTTTTATTTTTATCTCTTTAATAATTTTGTAATCTATTTTTTTCCACTTAACTTCATTGCTGTCACACAGAGGTAACAAGCCCCTCTGTAATAGCAATTGGAGGTGACAGGTTCTCTTTATTGACCCTGTCACCTCCAATACAGGAGTCCTAGCACGGCACTGTGCTGGAACTTCTGTGACAGGTGAGAGGGGAAGACTGCTATCTCCTCTCACTACTGTGCACACGAAGCGGCAGGTTTACTTTTAACCCTGTCGGAAAAAAAAAATAACTTTCTCCTGGAAAGGTTTAGTCTGCTCGATGAGAGTTTTTTTTCTTTTCTGAATAAAAAAAAAAAGAGCAGAGAAAGGGCTTCTCTCCTGGGTGGCCGGAAGCTGCTAGGCGACCCCTGGCAAATCGTCATTCGACCCCCGAAGGGGTCCCGACCCCCAGGTTGAGAACCACTGCTGTAGAAACTCCAAATATCTATGTTCTATGAAGATATAGTCTATGCGGGAGTAGGTGATGTGTCAGGGAGTAAACCGTGTAGTTCCTATCACTGGGATGCAGTATGCGCCAGGAGTCCATAAGTTGGAGTTTACGCAAGCGAGTCTTAAAGCTACTCATTTGTCTGTAAGCGACATGTGAGCGTCCGGATGAGGAATAAAGCTTTGGATCTAAGTGTATATTAAAGTCTCCAGCTAAGACCAACATCCCCGTCCGGAAGTCTTCTAGTATGTGCAACATGTTGTTAAGAAAGGGGACTTGCGCCTGATTTGGGCCATATATGTTTGCCAAGGTATATGTGTGTGCTCCTATCTTCCCTTTTTTTTTTATCAAGTAATTTTTATTGAAGACATTTTTGCAATAATATATGCATGCTTAATCGCAGAATAATAACATTTTCAGCGACTAAAAGTCCTGTATGATATAGGTAAGTAAGCATACATTACAATATTCAACAGAAAATACAAAGAATCAAGCAGACAATAAACAATACATTTTAGAACACAGACATAGCGCATGTATTACACTGATTCATTTGTGGAACCGTTGCACATCCACCTGGCTTGTCGGCTCCCTAGGGGTATTTGGGGGCTGATTTTATGACAAGTGAGTGGACCTGTTAGCAAGTGGAGTGGTGTTAAAGGACATTCAGGGGGTCCCAGGGTTGAAGCAATTTTCTCTTCACGGTACCATTTAGTGTCCTTAAAGAGGGACATCAAGTCTTGGAGCTTTCCTAAGGGCAGCTCCCAGCTTAAAAACGGGGTCCAGGTGGAGAAAAACCTGTCAGTGTGGGTATAGTTATCTCGGGCGTCAAATTTCTCTAGGGACATCAACTTATGTAGTAATTCTTTCAGGGCGGCTAAGGAAGGATGGATAGGTGAAAGCCAGCTCGTTAAGATGGCCTTCTTAGCAGTGAGGTGTTCCCAGTGGGAGGGTCGTTTGGTAACTGGTGATGTAGAGGGATTAACTACATGAAATAGGCAGAGGGACGGGTCAGTAGATCTATGGGTGTCAGAGCCTGCATTCATGTAAGTTATAGTTTGTGTCCAAAATAATTGGATGAAGGGACAATACCAAAGTAGGTGTTCCAGGTTCGGGGATGGTGCATGACATTTGGGACATGAAGTCAACCAATCAGGGGGTGTGGACTTGAATTTGAGATTAAAGGCATAATACGCTCTGTTGATTATTTTGAATTGGAGTTCCCTCCGGATTTCACATATAACCACTTTCCGTAGGGAAAGCCAACCCTTAAGTAACAGGGAATCAGTGTCTTCCAAGGGTAGCTGAAGAAAGGTTGACCATTTGTGCACATATGCGGGAAAGGTGGTCAGTGTGTTTGATAGGGGATGGCGCCAGCGTATGGTTTGTACTATGCAAGACAGCGGCATCTTCTCAGATGGGGAGGACAGTAGTCTCCTGAGGAGTCCACAGGTCGTACCATCTCCTGGTGGGGCTAGATTATTTGCTATGAAATGCCAGCTTCCTGACCTCCCTCCACGTGATTACTGTATCTCTCAGTAAAATTATACTCTTAATTGTTGATGGTAGAGCTTTCCATGGGGTATGTATGATGCCCTGTAAGGACCATGGGGCTACCATTTGTTGTTCCAGGGGCGTGTTAGTAAAATAAGAGGTGTCATACAACCAATCCCTCACATGCCGAAACAAGCTGGCCAAATTATACAGTCGGACGTCCGGGACGTTCACCCCTAGCAATGTGGACGGCATTTGGAGCTTCCTCAGGGCTATCCTAGGGTGTTTCCCTCTCCAAATGAATCTCGAGAATGCCTGGTACAGCAGTTTAATGTCTTTATGATGGATAAGCAAGGGAATCGTCTGAAGTGGATACAGGAGCCTAGCAAAGCTAACCATCCTCAGCAAATTACATCTTCCCAACACAGATATAGGAAGCTCACGCCATCGGTGGAGTTCCTGTGTAATTTTTTGGAACAGTGGGGAATAATTAAGGTGGTATAAATCCGCAGCTTTACTAGGAACGCAAATCCCTTAATACGTAATATGGTGTTTTTGAACCTTAATGGTCATATCAGGGGGCCAGGTGGAAGTGTCTAGGGATTGGATGGGTGGCAATAGTAAGAGTTCGCTTTTGTGTAGATTGATGGTCAAGCCAGAGAAGGAGCCATAGTGAGAGATGTGTTGCATTATTTTGGGGATCTGGGATGAAGGGTCCGAGAGCAGAAGGATAATGTCACCCGCAAAAAGTGCAATTTTAAGATCATGGGGGCCCAGCTCCTTTCCCTTTTTCGGTAGGAGCCGAATGTAAGCCTCTGTAAAGGTGGGGGGAAAATGAAATAGAATAGGTAAGAAAAGGTGCAGAGGTAGGAAAGAATATAATAACCCAATACAATAGAAAAGTAGCAAGAGGTGACAACCCCCAATATCATTCCACAGTGCCACATAACCGTAGCACTGAGGTATGATGTCTGAACAAATTACTCCTTTAGAGCCAATTACATCTTTAGTGAGGAACAAGGCAGGGACTCGAGTGGAACGGCCGAACACGTCAGATCCCAAGTAGCCACGCAATGTAAAACACATTTATAAAACTGGTACTTGGGAGAGCTGGCGCGCTACCCGCATTTATCTTAACAATAACTGTGTAACAGCATAGACTTAACAACTGAACTATGCAAGTGCAAACAACTTAGCTTAACACAGCTTCTTAGTATATGCCGGTGCTGATACGATGTTATAGATCAGCACTAACCAGATTTAATTGAAGCAATTAGGAGAGACTCAGCAATAGACTTTCTCAAGGCTGAGAGCTCCCCTGGGTGGTGTGTAGGACCCGCTAGGCATCCTCATGTGTTGTGGCGATCCATGGATGCATGGGCGCCTGCTGCTCTCCATGAGTGATCCGGCAGCGGAGGTATGATAGGCAGAGTGTCGGTCCACCGTGGTAGTTGCGGTTTCTCAATATGTAGGGATTCGCAGAAGCCCGCCGAATCCTCTGGAAAGCAAAGGAGCGCGGTTTTGCCCTGCTTCCGGGCAATCAGACCGGCGGGAAAGTGTAACACTCACCCCTAGAAAGGGTAGAATACCCCTATGGATCTCAACTGCGGATATACAGGGCCGGCCTTTGGGGTGTGCGGGCTGTGTAGTCACACAGGGCGCCATAGCAACATGGGCGCCTGGCGACTGGCACAGATCCTGTCCCCAACGGCCTTCAATGATCACCCGCGGGCGCTGGACGGATCAATCAGCTGTCAGCTCAGACAGGCAGCACAGCAGTGACAGTGTCACTGGCAGTCTGTGTATTACTCATTAAGATGGCCGCCACTCGGGACAGTGCGGCGGCCATCTTTAAAACTGGAAAAAGTACTGGCAGGCCAGGCCACAGGCGGATCCTGCAGGAAAGACGGCGTGGACGGATGTCCCTGCCTTGCTTGGAGGAGCAGGGATGAGGAGCTCATATGGCATGCGCACTGAGAAGACAAAGGCGGCAAGAATCCGCAGAAGCAGGCAGCAGATCTACAAAACTCTTTTCTGTAAGTAAATTCTTTTTTTTATAAATGCAGTGTACTGCGTAATGTCTGTTTTGTATATTATTAGTTACATAGGGTGTTTCTTAAAGGAACAGTAAATACAAAAGTAAGAAAATAATTTATTGACATTATGTCTGATATTTGATAGTAAATTTATAGGTAGCGGTATTATACCATGTGATTTACTGTATAGGTGGCGTCATTATACCGCGTGATTTACTGTATAGGTGGCGTCATTATACCGCGTGATTTACTGTATAGGTGGCGTTATTATACCATGTGCTTTACAGTATAGGTGGCGTAATTATACCGCATGATTTACAGTATAGGTGGCGTTATTATACCGTGTGATTTACTGTATAGGTGGCGTCATTATACCGCATGATTTACTGTATAGGTCGCATCATCAAACTGTGTGGTATGATGTATAGGTGGCGTTATTATACCATGTGCTTTACAGTATAGGTGGCGTAATTATACAGCGTAATTTACAATATAGGTGGCGTTATTATACCATGTGATTTACAGTATAGGTGGCGTTATTACACCATGTGATTTACAGTATTGGTGGCGTTATTATACCGTGTGATTTACAGTATAGGTGGCGTAATTATACCGTGTGATTTACAGTATAGGTGGCGTAATTATACAGCGTAATTTACAATATAGGTGGCGTTATTATACCATGTGATTTACAGTATAGGTGGCGTTATTATACCATGTGATTTATATAGGTGGCGTTATTATACCATGTGATTTACAGTATAGGTGGTGTTATTATACCGTGTGATTTACAGTATAGGTGGCGTTATTATACCATGTGTTCTGTTTTTTGTTTTTACTTTTCTAGGCTTCTGTGGTGTCCGCGGGGAGCTGGGGAGGAGATGGATGTACCTCCGTTCGTCGATCCCCTCCCCGTTCTATGGAACCAGGAGCGATGCAGATTGCATCACTTCCGGTCCCTGGGCTCTCAGTTCTGGGCTCCTGCAGCCCAGCTATAAGCTATTGACGTGAGATCTGCACTTCAATAGCTTATTTCTAGTGTAAAGGTGACACTGGGGGTCTTTTGGACCCCCAGCATCACCTTTAAAGAGTACCTGTCACCACCATCTGCTATCACATGGGGGGCTTGATTGATAGCAATCAACGTTTAAAAGAAACAACAGTTTTAAAAATTAAATTAAATAAATCTAAAAACTATTTTTTTTTAAAGTTCCCCACCCCCGTGACCTGTGGGGGCTTTTAAAGCGTCATCTATGGACTTTTTGGGGTACTGAAGTTTGTCACCATTTTACGGAGGCGTACAATTTTTAACCTGGGCATGTTGGGTATCGTTTTACTCAGTGTAACCTCATCTTTTATATTTTAGTTAAAAAATTGGTATTTCTGTGTGTTTTGGGGCATTTAGGTACATTTTACACTAAATTTGGGGGTTTGATACGGAGTTGCGCTAATATCGTGCAACATTAAAACTTTCAGGCCTAAAATGTGGAATATAACACGGGTGCAAAAAAATTAAAAAAGGCTTCAGTAAGAAAGGGGTTAATACTAGGGCTGGTACTGATTAACATTTTCTAGTTCGATTAATCAAATTTTTTTTTAAATCGATTAATTTCGATTCATTATAACGCACATACAGATCCAACTACTTTTAGCTGATCTGCTTGCATTGCAACTCTGCATTAGTCAGTGGTAAATGTGGCATACACTATATACAATCACCCGACACTTGTTAGTTTCAACAAGCCATGACTTAACTTCACAGTTCACACAAATACGTTTTAAATTCAAACTGTAGCACTGACGTAAGTTATTTTTTTTAAACTTTAAGAAAAACGTAGAGAATCTCACTGTCTATATGGTAGCGCCGGACCTGGGCCCAAGTGGCTCCGTTGGCTAAAGGAGGGAAGGGGGGAGGAGTCCGGTGACGTCGATGTCCGTGACGTCACCGGATCTCCGACAGGACCCGGAAGGCAGCGGAGAGGTGAGTACTGATCAAATGAATTTTGATCGATTAAAAAATGTAATGATTAATCGTTAATTTCTGCAGCCCTAGTTAATACCTTTTGAATAAATGTTTTATTTTTATCATAGCTTGTAATCTGTTTCTTGGGGACTTAACGGAATGGGAGGCTTTAAATGGAGCCGTATTGGAGAAATGGGTGTGACCACTGAAAGGGTGTGGTTACTGAGGGGTGTGGTTACTGAGGGGTGTGGTCACTAGGGGGCGCTGTAAAGCTTTCTCGCACAGGGCGCTTAAAGGCCTAAGGCCGGCCCTGCGGATATAGGTACGGGTATCAGATTGCAGCTACTCTTTATATGCCCCGTATTTGAGGGAGGCTAAGAGGGAGCTGCTTCACATCACACCCTGTTTTAAGGAAGGAAGACACAATGGGTGCCGAGCAGGTAAGTATTGAATTGATAACAACAGTATCAGAGCTTGCCCCTGGAGGGCAGCACCGCTTGTCCACAGTATGCAAATCAGTAGGCTATCAGTATCCAAATCATCCCATAGAGGGCGGCAAGTTTTGAAAGGGATTGTTTGGGGTACCAATCAACCATAATAATTATTATTTTATGAAATATTATTAAAAACCTAATAATTGCAATTTCATTGGACAATCCACATTAAACAAATCAATAACAAACATGGGTCTCTGAGGACTGACCTCAAAAGGCCACTGACCGGCTACATCAAAATATCATCATCTTTTTTTTTGTCTTCTAGACATATATATTGATATCATATATGAAATACCATAACCAGACCATAACCAGAAATGAGTGTACAGTAAGTGTTGGGACTTCTGGTGGCGTGAGGACAACTTAACCCGTTTCACAGAAAATATTTTAGCCTGTTTTATTAGAATACTTTCAGGCTATTTAAAACAGTAATTTTTTTCATCAAAAAGCACATAAGATTTCATCAAAGACCCCCAAACATGCTGAGGCCCCATATTCTCTGTTATTCTCTGCTAGCACTAACACTATACAAGTAGCACAAACTGTCTCTCCCTCACTTAGCTGCCAGCTGTCCCTCACTAACTCAAGCACATACTGACAAAAGGATGAGGAATAAGGTGATTTTTAGAGAATGGGGATTTTCAAAGCCCCATTATTGACCATAAATTTTCATCTGGAAAGAGTTCACAGTTCAGACAAAGCATTATGCTACACTTGTGGTTCCTGGGTGAACTTGTCTATAAGGTCAATGTTTAGGTGAATGGCAAACATGCAAAGTTCACCATCAATCCAACTCAGTGGCAAATGAGAACCTCATCCCTAGATCTGATTTGACAAGCCATGCTTAAATCACCCAGTTCAGACTAGAGTTTATCATTCAGACTGATGCCTCTAGTGTGGGTCTTGGAGTTATTTTGTCAATAATCAACTTCCAGTGGCCCATCTGAGCAGGAAACTAACACCTGCAGAGAAAATAGGAGTGCCCGCAATAAAGTGGGCAGTGGAAGCTTTGTTGTATTATGCTACAGGTAAGTTCAAGCTATTACTGACTATTCTCCCCTCATACAGTTGACAAAACCCAAAGAAATGCCAGTCACCTGATTTTTGGTTTTGGTATAGTTTCCACTGTATATAATAAAGTGGGTATAATCCTGGATCAGATTTACATTGCACCCAAGATATGGCACTTTCTGAGTTGAGGGACTGCACCTTGGGTTTGGACACTTGACTTGGAAGTCACAGATGCCTAATTGGAGGTTGGGTCTCCTGGCCTGTGAAAAATCTGCTAGCACAAGTTTTCAGCAGAGAAGGGGCAATTTTAGCATCTCAAATCATGGAGTGCTGCATCAGCCTTAAAAGAAGGTGCATGAGGTACAACATGGTACTATTGCGAGTATGAAAAAAAATGCAAGTAGAGATTTAGGAGGCATGGTTAAATAGCCACCCACACATATTTTACTTTCTGTATGCTTTACTCCAATAGCAGAGTTGTTATTCCAATGACAAATACCCTCCCCCCACAGTGCAGGCCACAGTTGATGTCACAAAAAGGTTGCACCTCCAGGATTTACCATATATCTTTGTTAAGAAGATAGCAATTGTGTGATCACTATAAAAATTACAAAAATATGTATTTTCAGTTATTTTTAGCAAACATTTTCTATTGTTGGAAATAGAAGGCACTTGTAAACATCTAGGATTTTATGTTTTGGAGGGTTTACATTTGTTTTACATTTTCTTTGTTTTTTTATATAAAATAAGAAAGTTTATAAAATTGACTAGTTTTTATAAAATCAGTCTTTTTTGAATTTGCATTAGTAGTTAATTTATTTTAGCTGAGAGAACTTTACAAATCTAGCTGAGTGGACAGTTTCGTAAATTAAAATATGAGCTGCAGGAAAAAATCTCCCCACAAATATAACAAGACATTTACAGATGGCAAAAATATTGTAGTCTATTTTTAGCAGGTATGTGAATATCCAAAATCAGATGGGTATCATTTAGTGGTACATGTCTGACAGAATTCCACTACCACGTAAATATTTATTAGGCAAAACTACATGTTTAAGTGCAGGACATAATTTGCTATTTAATGAACTATAAATCTGGCAATCAGAGGATAAAAAAAGATAGAAAAGCCTATTTTCTTTATGTTTTAATGAGAAAATTGGTGATCTACATTTTTGTCAGGATGCTAGAAGTATTGATAGTAACCACCTTACTGAGCTCCATAAAACTATGCACATAATCTTGTTAGGGTATGAGTCACATATTCCTAGAAACTCACAGATAATAACTGTCACAATAAATCTATAAGTTCCTGCAGAATGTCAGGAGCATTCTTAGACCTAGCTTAATTAATAAGCAGCAGCTGAAGCATGCTCAACATTTATCAGCAGTGGGATCCTCAAATTACTTGTTATTATTACAGTTAAATAGATACTTAATAGGCAACCACAGAAGACAGGTTTCATTATAATTCTGGATTTGTGCAAATGTGTTTGAGACTGTTTAATGCAAAACAATAAGCTCAAGAACATATGGGTACAAGTGCAGACAAACTGCAGGGATTTTATCTGGTGCATATCTTTGAGCATTGGGGAATTCTGTCCGATTACCAGCTGGGCAAAGGTGTGGAGTGAATTTAATAAAAAAAAATTTAAATCTAACGTGCTCTTGATAGATTTTAATATTGCTGTACTAAATAAATGATAAATGTTTAATACAAGTTATGTAGCTAATTGTTGTTTGAGGGGATTGTTGTGGTTCCATATTTAGTTTGTCCCTGGCCAGCACGTACGGTGATGTGGTTCTTGTTTGGGTTTATTTTAGATGGACTTTATCACAAATGTTGCCAAATTTTGGATCGTTGCACAGTGGATAACTCCAGATATTTTATACATATATATTATATTTCATGATTTAAAGATATGTTAGATATGTTTAGGTCAAACATTGAGACATTGCTCAATAGTTAACTTGGAATGCAATACTACCATTTGTATTTTCTGCTAATCCTATGGGGGAAGAACAAATACCAGGAATACCGAGAGAACTATATTTAGAGCTTAAAATACTTATAATCATTATTTAAAGGTTTGTTGGAAGATTGAGGGCCTGGAAAAAAGGTTTAGCCCCCAAAAAACATATCCAAGAGGTCTCAGAGTCTAACAGGGCTATTCACAAAAGAGTGAAGGGTTTGGAGAAGGCAGGAGAAGTGAGCAATCTAGGCCAAAATAGCGGATTTTGAAAATTCTCCAATTCAGCCCACTTTCCAGATCAGCTATGTTGTCCTAGATTCTTCACTTCTCCTGCCTTCTCCAAACTCTTCACCCTTTAGTGAATAGCCATGTAAATCTTCATAGCTTGGGAAGTTACCAAATGTTTTAAAATGAAATGGATGAAATGGGAACAAGGCAAACAGTGCATTGAAATTCTTATTAAGATTTTGCTTGAACATGACACGGATTTATTGTAAAGCATTACTAAAAACTTGCAGGATATATATGAGGCAATTTGCAAAATAAAATTGAAAATAGCAGATGATATGTGGCAATACCTTAAATAGATGTGGGACCCATTGAGAAAGAAATCACTGAGTGCAAGAAAAAAAAATATAATAGAGATAAGGTTGATTTTAAAACAGGCCCTATCTATAGATGGCAACATTTGCCTGGAAAAATCCAGTATTGCCCAAAACAGTGAGGAGACTACCGCTACAAGGGATTTTTTTATCAGAAATAAAAAAATGAGGTGAGCAGAAAAAGAACAAGATGTGTCAGCAGAAATATGAAAAAAAGAATCTTAGGTCGACAAAAACAACACCCATGGGAAAAATGCAGGATCTATAACAAGAAGGGCAGAAATCAACACCAGAATTTAACATCATAAATTTGTCCCCACACACCCTCTCTGAAGCTGAATGAAAGCCAATCTTCAAAAAATATTTGAATTGCCCATTGGCTATTTTATAGAATGAATTGATAGAGATAGAATTGATAATGTATTTCAGGATTTGATAGATCTCTTGGATGAGAATAAAGGATAAATCTTCAAAAGCCACTTGGACACTTTACTGATGGAGGACAAAATAATTGGACCGATTACAGAAGAAGAAATTGTGCAATCTTTCTACATCTTTATAAAAACATGACAAAGCCCCCATGTTGACCTATATTGCCAGGATATTTACAGGATACAATTATTAGATTTCATGATAGAGGGTATACAGAAAAATATACAAGGAAAGCCTTTCAAAGAGCCAAGGAACCTAAAACGTACTGGTGCCATACCAAAAACGTACTTAATATATATTCAGAATATACATATAATAATTAGGAAGTTTCAATATTGGGTTGGTAGGCACCACACCCCTAATTCTCAGCATGGACCCTCCACCATTAAGGCCCTTGATTGTGGAGGATCCATTCTGAGACTATTGAAGAAGGAGGGTCCTGAAAAAGGAGAATTCCTGCTTGTACATGTACAATTTTGGAAGTATACTGACTGTTGGAGTTAGACAGGGTGATTGTGATAACTGGATAGTTATGGAATGAGAAGGGGAAACCCTAACCAGCATTGTGTACATTGGGGTGAGGTGCCTTTCCCAGACAGATGCAGGGATATTTCAGAGAGCTGTATGATCAGGATCTATTGTTTATTCCCCTGCGACCCCCAACATCAGGGTGATCCTGGTTGTTGAGTATGTGGCAGCCAGTTCTCACCATATATTAGTACCTCTAATCCAGGGGAAGCAAGTAGTGAAACACAATGAGACCTAGACCACTGTGACTCTTCAAGTGAAAACAATGAAACATCTTTTGGAGTTTTGTGATAATCAGTTCTTGTATTTAAACCATATCATGAGCTGTATGAGTATGGAGGTACTTATGTTAAATAAGATGGTCTTTGGCTATTCAAGTTTTTAACATGTATAATGTTTGTGTTATGTGTTGTGACAATTTATTTTGTATTCAAACAAGAATACAGTGTTTGGCGCCTTAAAAACCCCAATATGCTCTATATCTATTTACATATAATAATCAATTGTGAAAGTGTCATGACATACTTAAGAAGCATTGTTTAGCAGTACATGTGAATTATACTTTAAAGCAATACATCAGTGGCTAACCATCCATTGTTGCAAGGAAAGCACATAACTTGTGGGACATTATCTGCCAGAGACATTTTTCAAGGGTAAAGAAAAGGACCAAAGGAGGCACGCACCTACAGGGTAGCCACCCATCCAAGACATGCTCTATTTGTAAACATATGAAGATTCCTTATCAGATTGAAGACAGTAATGGAATGAACACATAACAAATTTGATATTACTTCAACTGTCCTTCCAAAAGAGTTATTTATGTACTCACAAGTCTCTGTGCAAAGAAATATGTAGTACAGACCAAAAAGTAATTATATGTTAGAATACAAAAACATATTTTCCCTAGAAGCAGAAATTTGACACAAACCACAATCTAGAGTGACAACTAATTTTTGGGAAGAGCATGGTGGCTCTTCAATCATATTTGTATTGTATATGGAGTGGAACAATTTATAGAAAATCCTCAAAGAGGACATACTACTACGATCCTATTTCAAAAAAGAAACAAGATGTACTGTCAAATTAGATACCATAAAACTCTGAATATATTTTGCACCGAATTTGAACTATATTGCCACCTGGATCTCACCTTGGGTTCTATCTTCTAAGAAACTAATGATCAAGATTTGCTTCTACAACCTTGCACAGGATCCCCTTTGGGACTTATCTTTTTACATATTATACCTGAAGAAAGGTATCTCTTGGAGCAATTTTTACTTCACCCATGCTATTGGTGTTGGGCTGGTGAGAAGACCCAGGCTGCAGGTGTTCAAAGAGAGTGACCTGGGGCATCTCCTACACTCTTAGTTGTCCAGTATTTTCAACAGGCACTTGCAGAAAAACAAAAATAGTCACCAAACCCAAGATGAAGAAATTAGTTTTAGTTTACAAATATCAAAATTATGAAGGGGCTGAAAAATGGATATATAGGGAAAGATTTTAGACAGATATACTGACACCAGCTGAACTTGGATTTTTGCAGTTCCCCTGTGCTTTAATCAGAAAGATACCAAAAAAATCCAGCTGTTTAAAATACAAAGTCAATTAAAATAGAAAAAAACATACTATAACAAAGTATATATATAGTAGCATTGCCTGGCAATGCTACGGTGTAGTTTGTCCAATTTGGCACCCAAGACTCTCAGCCAGAGGGGTTGAGAAGTTCCAGAATATGAATAATTTTGCAGAAGCTGGCTCTTCAGTTTCTCCCAGATTTCCTGGACTGTAGCTGGGATATGGAACTCTGGAGAATTCTAAGAGTTCTGAGTGGGATAAAATCTCCAGTCCTGGGGCCAGGTTTTGCCAGTGACCAGTCAGGGGATGATCAAGTGGCTGAGAGCAGCCTTATTAAGAGTCTTAACCAGAGCTCAGAGGAGTTGTATATGTGCAGGAGGCACACGGTTGCAAGCAGACCGTGGTGTGTGCTGGAAGCACATGTGGAACAGCTGGGGTAGGGAGATGTCAAGAGGGTTGATGGCTCCTGAGGGACCTGTTGGACAAAATGAGAGAGAGTCATTGCAGGTGTGTGGTGAGCCATTTTAAACGCAGAAAAGCTACTAAGTGAAACTAAGGAGAAATACAATAAAGTCCTGGGATTGGGACACTGTGGGGTTGATTTACTAACCTTTTAAACACACCACGAACGTGTATACACCTCTGTAGTGTGTTCCCTCCCAGCATGATCTATGGGAGGAATCGAAACACCTTTGTAGTGTGTACACACCCAGCAGGTGTGTTGTGCAAAGCCCTGCAATGAATTGCAAGGTAATGAGGTGTAAATTAGCTCTATGTTATGTTGCTTGCGTTGATGAATGCAGGAATGTAAATGCATGAACTAACCATTTTTGTCTAAACTGTGAAGCAGCATTATATATGCATCATGTGCATGATTTTTCCATACATGGCATTAGTGGAAATATGCTTTTAGAGACTTTTTGGTTGATAAATACGTTTTGCTGTGTGAAAATCACACACACACCTGGTGTGTGTGTGTGTTTAGGTTAGTAAATCACCCCCTGTGAGTGTACCTGGCAACCTGAAACTGGTGAGATATATTATTTCGCTGAAAGACAAAGGGACTTTATGTTTCTTTATGCTGAAGAAAAGCTTATTATTTGAAGTACACTGATTGACAGCCTTTGTGTGAATAATGTTGGTCCTTTTATGTTAAAGAAGGCTTCAAGAGTGGTCTCTTAGCTCTCACCTTTGTGCTAAATATTCCCAACATATTATAGTGTATATATATTTCCAGGATCATGTCATGTCAGTATACTATGGGTCAACACCGCCTCTTTGATCCCTGGGACCACCTCTTACAAGCTAATAAAAAGAAGGAAATACCTCCTAGCCAGCGTTCCTCTTTCCTTGGTCACTCCACCTCTTTGATGTTTGTTTCTTTGATATTTCTTTACTGTAATCTAACGATTCCTCCCTACCGCTTTATCCAAGGTGGGTTCAGCCTCTCCCACTCTGAAAGACCCCCATGTTGGTGGTAAATCCACCTGATTTAGTGTTCTCTTGGTGCTGGGGGAGTTTCATAGCATGCCAGCTAAAATAACTGTTTATATTGCCAGTAAAGGGGGAAAGTGTTTTTGTTTCCCTGCTACCTGTTTTTCTCCTTTTCCCTATCGCAGCAGCATGCCTCTCAGTTCAGTTTTTCTGAGGTCACACTGGTCTCCAGGCACGTGCGTGGTATGTTTTTTTTTTCCGCTGGCTCATGTGCAGTTTTTAGAGGGCGGCGTCCTCATTGCCTAGGACCTAGAATGATTATAGGATGTCATCTGCTGGCACAGTTTTTTCTGCGCAGTAGCTGGCCACTGGGTTTCGGTTGTCTTCTTCCAATAGAAGAATGAGGGAGCGTAGTTCTGGGCATGGGGGGTTCAAATAGGCAGTTGTTTGTCATGGCCTGTTCCTTCTGGATACCTGTTGGTCCTGGTCTACTCTTCCTGTTCCCTTCTATTCCTTCTCAGATACTTGTTTCCTCTATTGGGCAGTTTTGGAGACTGTACCTATTTATTCTGCAGCCACTTACGGTTTATTTTCTCTTAGCATGAGTTCCCCTCACCCCGTACCCGAGGCACTAAAGCCATCATAAAGGTACGGAGGATGTGTGGGTCTGTTTTTTATTTTACCGTAAAGTAAAAGCCCTAGGCGGAAGCTACATACTAAGCATAAATCTAGAAGGCATTCCTCTTCTCCATTCATCAAGTTCTCGCCAGCACTATAGACATCGCTCCCACAGCCCACTAGCCCTAGGATTGTTGAGTTAAGTCACCCTACTGAAGGCTTATGTTGGGCCTGCTCTGTCCCTGCCCTTCCGAAGAAATTAATTTGTGTGGAATGCTTTAAGGAAGTCATTCGGAGCAAAGAGGATGATTCAGAGGAAGTGAAATCTTATTTTCAGTAAGCTATAGCTGAGAGTATGTAACATATGGCTCCAACTCCGGTTTCTTCTTCCCAACACAGGGCTAAACCTCTTTTTTTCTGATCCTTTGCCACTTTTCCTCCAGCCATGAAGATTCTTTAGCTCACTCCTTTGATTTCTTCCTGATTGTCCCACTTATTGTGGCAGTTAAAGGAAAATTATAGGGTGAGGGAAATACACTCATCACCATAATTCATGGCAACCTGTGACACTGAAGCTGTCAAAGGTCAGCTCTTTTGATCGGGAACTCAGCAAACACATACCTCCTATCATTGAGTTCCCGATCCTCTCCCTGCAGATAACGGTGACTGTCAGTCACTGCTCTGCGCAGGGATTCCCCCCTCCCCTCTCTATTATAGTGCTGACTGAAGAAACAGAGAGGGGAGGGAGCGTGCACCTCTATAAAGGCAGAGCCAGCTATCAAACAGTGGGTGTGACGTTCGCACCACCATTCGGTCCGGCGACGTCCTGCGCAGGTGCGCCGTGGGGCTCCGCCCCCTCCATCTCGGAGACAGACGGCGGCAGGCACGTCACAGGGCTCCTCCCCATTCGCCGGCTTAAAGCCACAGCTCGCTACAGCCACAGACTAACGAATGTGGCAGGACGCTGATCAATGCAGTGTCCCCCTCACCTCTCACTCGGACCGAAGGACAGACAGAGAGATCCACTTGCTGTGGACCCTGTGGATACCAGGATCGATCTACCCTCAAACAAACCGCAAGTACCTGGGTCACCCTGCATAGGACCCCAGGAATCATTGCCTGTGCTGAAGAGCACCTGTGGTTGCTGTATGCTTGAGTGCCTTACCTTCATTATACAGTGCATTGACTTTGCTCATTCACAACCAATTTCCTCTTTATTGAATGTGCTGTATCTTCCTACTGCAGTGCATTAACGTTGCTTATACTCACAACCAATTGCCTCATTACTGAATGTGCCTTAGCTTCCTACTGCAGTGCATTCATTTTGCTTAATTCACAACCATTTGCCTCACTATTGAATGTGCCTGATCCTTATACTTAAGTGCATTGACTTTGCTCACTAGCATCCACTTGATTGATATTGAAGGTACTATATCATTACTCCAGTTCATTTACTTGCTTGTTGCAGGAGTTGTTACCCCTAACAACATACAGGGTATGATGTGAAGCAGCTCCCTCTCCGTCTTACGCCACAAAAAGGCACAAGAGACCTGGCTGCTTACTGACCCCTGTCTAACCTCCGCAGTTGCGATCCATAAATATACCTCCCCTGAGGCGAGGCGTTACAGCGGGCTCCATCCTGGCTGCAGTGCAGCTCTGCAATCACGGGCAATAGTCAACTATATACTGAGTTTGATTCAGACCTTAAGAAGTTAAATTATAATCTAGGTTTGATGCTGCAACCAGCCTTTGCCCTTACTTCCATTTCTAAAGCTTTGAAGGTCTTGGGATCCTACTGCCTGAATGTCCGGAGTGGAGACTTCCCACATCCTAGCTGCTCTCAACGAGTTACATTTAACCACAGACTTCACGGCAGAATCCTAGGTAGATCTGGTATGTCTTTCAGCCCATATGATGTCCCTTTACATCACAGCAAAGAGAGCGTTGTGGTTAAGACACTGGGTTGCAGATTCTGTGAGCAAACAACCCTTGTGTCTTATTCCTTGTAACAGGAAGACATTATTTGTCAAAACGTTGGATGAGGCTATCAAAAGAGTATCAGGCAGGAAGTTGGGGCTCCTATCACCAGGAAATGAGAAAAGACAGAAACCTTTTCAATCCCCCCAGTCCTCTAAAGAGAAGTTCAAGGATGCAAGATTTTATAGGCCTGGGAGACAGCTCATTCCCAATCGAAGGGGACACAAAGCACCTTGCTCTGTGGAGTCAAGTCGAAGGTAGACCAGGCCACCATGTCTGGAGACAAGTCTTTATGAAGTTTTGCTACCTGATTACTCACGTTTGAAGATTGACTTGGTTCACAGCAGTCTGGGTGGAAGAAATTTCGGATATCTGGGTGAGAAATGTGGTAATGGGGGGGCTATAAAATAGAGTTTCTGGCCATTCCTCCCAATTGTTTTTTTAAGACATTTATTCTGACAGATCCTCTGAAGAAAGAATCTTTGCTAACTTATGTAGAAGATTTACGTTTGGCAGAAGCTATTCTTCCAGTGCCTTCAGAAGAGAGGAGAAAAGGATTCTATTCCGTAATCTTTTTAGTTCCCAAGGTCTCAGGAGGCTTCAGGAGTGTACTTGACTTAAATATTTGAATGTCTTCATCGATGTTAAACCCTTCAGAATGGAATCAGTTCAGACTAGAACGTATGTTATTCAGAAGAATGATTGGATGATTTCAATCAATTTATCATATGCATACAGTATCTGCATGTCCCCATTGGCAGTTTTCATCAAAAGATTCTATGGTTTGCAGTTTGCAAAAGTCATTTCTAGTTTCACTCACCTCTCTTTGGTCTATCTACAGCTCCAGGGACCTTTCAAAAGGTCTTCTGGCAGTTATAGCTTTTATTCACCTAAAAGGTATAAGGATATTTAATTATCTCAAAGATATTCTATTTCTAGCTGGAACCAGACATACCTTGCTCACTCACTATATATATATACACTGTATAAATATATACTGTGTATA